>NW_021963306.1:0-122227 GCF_901765095.1 Microcaecilia unicolor | reverse complement strand
AGAAGCATCAATGGGGTGAAACATAATTTGAACTCTGGTTCTCATTGTTCTAACCACTAGACAACACACCTATCAACCACAGATTTAACTACAATTGAGCAAGCCTGGCAAAAAGCCCAGAGCTGTCCACTTGACCTAAGGCCTACCAAGTTACCCCTCCCCTCCCACCATGTGATCCAGCATTTCTCCCTCCACTCCACTCCCCCTTGCCAGTTATCCAGCATCTTCTTTTTCTCTAAAATCCCCATTCCTCTGCATCCACCTTCAAATTTGTCTGCTAAAGTTTCTGGCAGTGGCAGGGCTTCATTTCCATTGCCCACAGCCTGCCCTGAAGCCTTCCCTCTGATGCATTCCCTCCCTCGCTGATGTAACTTTTCAGAGTTCTGGATCAGGTCACAGACAACAGGTGTGAAGCCCTGCCGCTGTGGCTGACCTTTAGTAGACATTAATGCTGCTTTATTAAGACAAGTTTTCTAAATATGTCTGGAATATATGGTTTGGTTACTGGAGCTCCGAAAATTCCCCGATCTCCCGCCCCTGCTGCCTTGGGATAGATGGTTTGTTATAGGATCTCATCTTATTTTTCTGTCTGGAGCTCATTCAGTCCTAGCTACACCTATCAACATTACCAAACTCAAACTGAATTTGCAACCTAGAAATGTATGCTGTAGAGACCCTTTTATTAAGCAGTTAGGGGGCTACTCTGAGTAGCTACTCTACATGACAGCAGATAAGGACCAAATGGCCCATCCAGTCTGCCCATCCTCCATAACCACTAGCTCTTCCTTTTCCTAAGGGATCCCACGTGCCTGTCCTATTCTTTCTTAAATTCTGACACAGTCCTGGTCTCCACGACCTCCACCAGGAAGCCATTCCATGCATCTATCACCCTTTCCATGAAAGAGTATTTTCTTAGATTCCTCCTAAGCCTATTTCCTCTTAACTTCATCGTATGCTCCATCATTCCAGAGTTTTCCTTCATTTAAAAAGGCTCATCTCTTGTATATCAATGCCACTGAGGTATTTAAACGTTTCTATCATATCCCCTCTCTCCCACCTCTCTTCCAGTGTATACACGTTGAGGCTCATAAGTCTGTCCCTATAGATACGTGTAGGTGTGCTCATATGTGTGTATATGCTGGATTAGTGCCTATTATGTAATAATGTGGATGCACACCCACCTGCAAAGAATACAAGGGTCTAAGCTTAGTGCAAAGCTATATGTATGTTATTGACTATTATAAGTTATATGTATGTACCTGGAACATAGGGCATACTTATACCAGGTCTATAGCTTGTGTTAGTACTCAGGTCTAAGCGTTTATATGCACATCTACCCGGTTAGGTTATTATTCTGTAAAGGAAAATAGGTGTCTACTTTGCTTTATAGAATAAGCGTCACATAGATGCCCTCTGGGCACCTAAATAGATGCACCATTATAGAATTAGCTCCTTAATAAGCTACTGGTAACTGTTACTGGGCTGGCACGACAGCATACACTAATTCACATGTTAACTGCATACCACGTTAAGAAGTAGAAAGTGGATGGGTTATGGGCGGAGAATGAAATGGACTGCACATTGCATGCAGTTAGCAGCAGAGGTCTACTTATCAACACCTGAAGAGGTGGTAGTAAGTGCATCCGTGCTAGCTGCAGATAATCATAACATGCAGTAATGATCTTTTCTGTGTGGTAACTGCAGGGGACATGCTAGACATGCTTCCAACAGTTAACACACCACCTTAATGCATACCTTGCTGTATGTTTTGATGTTAAAAACACAGTAACCCCAGGATTCTATAAACAGCAACTAAAGTGTGTGCAGCTCAGCATGTGTAGCTGATTTGCTTGCGCAACTTAATTGCTTAACAAGCTAATCAGCGCAGATAATTGACCACTAACAAGCAATTAGAGGCACTAATTGGCAAATTTACATGCAAAACTTTCCAAGTATATTCTGTAAATTGGTGCGCATAAATTCTAATGCGCGGATCAAAAAAGAGATGTGGCCAAGGGAAGGGCGTGGGCAGGTCATGGGCATTCCTAAAAATTACGCACATTGTTATAAAATGCATCCAATCCATGCCTAAATTAGGCATGGGCATTTACACAAGGTTTTAGTTGGTGTAAATAGCCATGCCTAAATTTAAGTTGCAGGGACAGGCGCTAGGCATATTCTATAAACCGTGCCTAACTTTAAGTGAAGTTTATAGAATAGTTCTAAGTGTTTTCTTTTCTGAGGCTGATTGTTTAGGTGCAATTTATGGAATTTGGTTCCAAATGCAAAAAACGTACTGCACTTTAATTAAAGGACCCCTTAATATGCTGGTGCCAAATTTCTGAGTCATCCAAAATATACCACAATAACATGCATTATTTTATGGATTTTTTAATACAAAGAAATTCAAAGCCTGCAATAAGGATATTTATATACTGATGAAGGAGAATGAAACAAATTAAACAATCTCAGATGCTAGGCAAGAACAGAGATTTAGATGAATAAAACCCCTTCGGAGTGGCTGGAAATACAATTTAAGGCTCCTAGATAAGAAATATTGCCATTGCGTATTTTCAAAACATGTTAGGTTTTTGTGATGTCCACAATGAATATACATGAGGCAAATTGGCGTACACTGGAGATCTAGTATGAGGTGAATTTTTCACATGCATATGAACGTTTGTAGATGTCATTCTAGTTAGTGCTGTTGCCACTGTAGAGATTGGATTAATTAAACTGATACATTCAAAGCTCATGCCACATATATTCAGCAATGTTAACACAGCCAAATAAGAAATGATATCTCCAGATGTTCTTCAAAGCTCCCAGTACTCAAGTGTAATTGTCAAGTCTACTCATTTAATGAAAAGCGATAACAGCATACTAATAAAGCTGCCAAACACAACCTACTTATTAAACTTGCATTTGAAAATCTGACAACAAATAGCCATCTGAAAAAACAGGGCATGCTTTTGCTTTCTGTGAATGAGGCTAACAGTGTGAGCCTCTTTCTACTGATGTTTTGCAAGTTTGAACTAAAAATACATTTGTTGCAGTATGTGTTTAAGCTACCATTTCCTATGACATCTCAGTCTGTGGGCAAGCCTTAGGTTCAAGGTTATTTTATTTGATAAACCACTTGGGAAGTCCATTAAGTAAGGTACAACATAATAATAACATCTATAAAATCATTACTAAAAAAACGCCAACAAATAATAGGAAAGAAAGACAGCAACAACCAAACAAACAAATCATTATAAAAATGCTAAGTTCCAGGCCCTAGTGAACAACCCCCAAGCTGTTAGCTACAGCAATCCATAATCAAACCTAAATTAAGAAGTGACACCAAAAGTTTCTTAGAAAAAAATGTGTTTACACAGTGGTCACACAAGAAGAAGCAAATTGTTTGGGGGACAATTCTATAACTGGGTGCCTCGAGGTAGGCGTGATGATGCTGAGTACCATGGGAATCCTTCTACAAAGGTGCGCTACTGTTTTTAGGTCACGCTAAAAATAAGGATGTGCTAAATGCTAGAGACGCCCATATATTCTTATGGGAATTTCTATCATTTACCAAGGTAATCATTAGCATGCACTAAAATCACTTATGCGCCTTTGTAAAATGACCCCATAGACGCATACCCCTGGATTCTATATATGGTGTCCTGAAATACATGCACAATTTAATTGGCTAACGAGCCATTGGTCGCTAAGGGCTAATTATTGAAATTAATTGGCAGCAATTAGGATTTTGCACACATCTGACTGTTCTCTTCTAACATGCTTGATTCTCAAATTCCATAGAGCACAACTCAAAAGAAAGCATGACCGTGGGAGGGGAATGGGCATGTCAGGGGCATTCTGAAATGTTGCGTGTGTATTACAGAATAATGGGTCAGCGCGCCCAAATTAGGCTCCAGCATTTACTCAATGTTTCAATAAGCATAAATCAAAGGGTTTCAATAAGGCGAAGTTAGGTTGCAGCATTCGGAGAACACCCTTTATAAAATCGTGCTTAGCACCAATCTTTTCCAGCGACCATTTTTGAGTGCCTTTTTTAGAATTTGGCCCATAATAAAATAGTAAATGATGATCCTTTCAGTCTGCCCAGCAGTCACATTCATTTTCAAACCATTATTGGACCAACAATCCAATAGTAGTATTACAACATTTTGGAACCCTTTTACAAAAGGGCGGTAGGCAGTGGTGTGCTGGTAAATGTTTAACAACAGGCTCTCTACCCGGCCCCTCTGCGCCCCCCGTCCCCCTCTGCGCCCCCCCCC
This sequence comes from Microcaecilia unicolor, assembly GCF_901765095.1. Lineage (NCBI taxonomy): Eukaryota > Metazoa > Chordata > Amphibia > Gymnophiona > Siphonopidae > Microcaecilia > Microcaecilia unicolor. The sequence goes on along the minus strand of NW_021963306.1, from coordinate 117,944 downwards.
CAAATTGCAGAGCTGGCTATAGCCGGGGAGAGAGCCTGGGGGGGGGGGGGTGGCAATGCATTACTCCAGGAAAAAAAATTTAATGATCCCAGGTTCCAATCTAATTCATGTTTAATGTGCGATAAAATGCCATAAGTAAGTGAATAAATATAAACTTTTAATGTTGAGCACCTGATTCTCAAAGTGAACATATTCCAAACACTATAATGAAAATAAAATGATTTTTTTTCTACCTTTGTTGTCTGGTGACTGTTTTTCTGATCATGCTGGCCCAGTATCCGATTCTGCTGCTATCTGTCCTCTTAACTCCACTTCCAGGGCTTCCTTTCCATTTATTTCTTTCCTTTCCTCCTTTCTTCTTCATTTCTGGTCCTCAGCTTCTGCCTATTTTCTTCATCCATGTGCAGTTTTTCTCTTCCTTTTCCTCATCTCATCTCCTTCCTCACTCTTCCCTCCCCTCCATCCATGTCCAGCATTTCTTCTCTCCCCTCCCCTGCCCCTGCCCTCCATCCACCCATGTCCAGCGACCCTTCTCCCCCCTGCCCTCCATCCACCCATGTCCAGTGACCCTCCTCTCCCGTGCCCTGCATGCACCCATACCCAGTGACCCTCCTCTCCCTGCCCTGCATGCACCCATACCCAGTGACCCTCATTTCCCCTGCCTTCCATCCACCCATGTCCAGCAGTGACCCTCCTCTCCCCTGCTGCCCTGCATGCACCCATACCCAGTGACCCTCCTTTCCCCTGCCCTCTATCCACCCATGTCCAGCAGTGTACCCTCCTTCCCCTGCCCTGCATGCATCCATGTCCAGCAGTGACCCTCCTCTCCCTGCCCTGCATGCACCCATACCCAGCGACCCTCCTCTCCCCTGCCCTGCATGCACCCATATCCAGCGACCCTTCTCTCCCCTCCATCCACAAATGTCCAGTGACTCCCTTCTCTTCCCTCCCTCCGGATCCAGTCCCTCACGTCACCGATCTGACTCTTTGAATTCTTCGGGGCAGGCAGTCTTGCCTGCCCGCTGCCAGCACTGACTCTCCTCTGCTGGCGCTGCCGGTTCGCGCTTCAAAATGGCCACCGAGACTTACAAGGGCGGCCTCCAAGACTTCAGCAGAAGTCTCGCGAGGCCGCCTCTGGAAGTCTCGGTGGCCATTTTTAAAGTGCGAACTGGCAGCGCCAGCGAGGGACAGTCAGCGCTGGCAGCGGGCAGGCAAAACTGCCTGCCCTGAAGAATTCGAAGAGTCAGGTCGGTGACGTGAGGGACGGATCCGGAGGGAGGGAGGGAGGGAGGGAGAGAGAGAGAGAGAGGAGTGCCAGCTCGCGCGTTTCAACAACCGGCTCGCAAGAGCCGAGCAAAGTTAACAACCGGCTCTTGTGAGCCGGTGCGAGCCGGCTCCAGCACACCACTGGCGGTAGGGGTAGCGCTGGCTTGACATGCAGCGATTTGGCCCTACCACGGGGCTCCTGGGGGAGCCTGGCGATAATTCCGACTCTTGCTGCACAGCAATTCTAGCACTAGAAACCATATATTTTTTAATTTTCTAGCACTGGGAGTGTGCCTAGCAGTAATCAAGCAGTGATGTATGCTGCCCGGTTACCACCGGGCTACCGCCGGAGCTCCTACTGCCTAAATAGGAGGTGGTAAGGGTTCTGTCATGAAATGGCCACACAGCAAGTGTTTAACTTATAACATGGTCTTCAATTAGCTGTTTATAATTTTAATTATCACACCAGTGCAATAATCAAGCACACTTACACATGCACCAGAGTTGAATCCTTCAACTTTTACTTATGTAGGTAATAGACCATCAGTAGTGATTCTCATTTACTATGAGATTTTCAGCTGGTTGGTAAAATCAACCATTTCTTCATCAGTCCATATTTATAACTTTAACTTTAATTATAAGAACATAAGAATATCCATTCTGGGTCAGACCAATGGCCCATCTAGCCCAGTATCCTGTTTCCAACAGTGGCCAAGCCAGGTCACAAGTTCCTGGCAGAAATCCATATAGTGGCAACATTCCATGTTATCAATCCCAGGGCAAGCAGTAGCTTCACCAAGATCTGTCTCAATAGCAGACTTTGGCCTTTTCCTCCAGGAACCTGCCAAACCTTTTAAAACCCCAGATATGCTAATCGCTATTACTACATCCTCCGGCAAAGAGTTCCAAGCTTAACTATTCATTGAGTGAAAAAATATTGCCTCCTATTTGTTTTAAAATATTTCCATGTAATTTCCTTGAGTGTCTCCTAGTCTGTCTTTTTGGAACGAGTAAAAATCGATTCACTTCTACTTGTTCTACACCACTCAGGATTTTATAGACCTCAATCATATCTCCTCTCTCTTCTCCTTTTCAAGCTGACATACTTAAAAAAATTATATTATCTTATTGGAGATTATTCGCCAACACGAATAATCAGTTGCTGCTTCAAGGCTCAATCCCTGAATATCAGCAAAAATGATAACTTTATGTTCTTAAATATACATTATTTTCAGGCTCTACAGCTTATGTGAAAAAATCATTCAATCTGTATTATAGTCTTCATACCTTAATTTGAACTCTTGGCTTCCTACACATCTTCCAATAATAAAATGGCCATAGCATTTTTTTCTTTAAAAAACATCACAGACATCTGACTCACTCGTGTTGCAATTTGATTGGCTAGATCAACATCATCCACTCAAGCTCTTTATTCAAGCCCTGTAGTTCTTATGTTCAATCAAATATTCTTTATCATCGTCACCCTCCCATCCCAGTACCACCGAATCAATAATATACCACTTGAGATCTTCAATAGTATGATCATTTTCTCTCCAATAATGTACCAAGGAGCTTCACCATTATTAGTGTTTGTTTTTGACTTGTGTTCATTCAACCGAATCTTCACTGTTGTACAAGCAAATGACAATTGGACCATACACATATGAACACCACCCCCACACAGGGACACATGTTCACACACACACACACCTAAACACTAATGAGAATACTCACCAGCTGTTTAAAAGTTACTAGTTAATGGAAAGGGATTTGGATTTAGCTTATGCCTTTCTTTTCTGCAAGTTACATTAAGGTATGGTAGACATTTTCCTTTGCCTGAAAGGCTTAAATCCTAGGGGCTCCTTTTACAAAGCGACGGAACTGATTATCATGCACTGGAATGTGAAGAAACCCATGGGAAATGAATGGGCTTCTTCATATTCAGTGCATGCTAATCAGTAGCCGCTACTTAAAAGGAGCCCTAAGTTTGTACCTGGGGCAATACAGAATTTAGGTGTCCTTTTTCAAAGGCGTGCTAACATTTTTAGTGCATGCTAAAAATAACGCTACAGACACCCATAGGAATATGCAGGTGTCTCTAGCACTTAGCGTGGGCTAAAAATGCTAGTGTGCCTTTGTAAAAGACCCTCTTAGTAACTTGTTCAAGCTCACAAGGAACAGCAGTGGATGTGAAAGCAGGCTTCTATGGTGTGTCTGCTGGTCTAACCATTAGGCTACTCTTCCAATTATCGTAGTAGCCTCATAACATTATCTCATCCTTCCGACAGCTGGAACAGCTCTGGTTGCTACAGCTTATCAGGAGCAGTCTTTCATTGGCCTGCATTGATCTTTAACAGAAAATAGAAAAAATGTTATCAGAGCTTTTATTGCTTATTATAAGTGTGCTGGGGCATTTTCAAAAGAACGTACAAGTCAGAATTGGGACGATCCACTCTTAACATCTATCAAAAACATCGTCTCACAGTCATTTTTTGAACAGGAAAAACGTTAGGGTTTCCCGTTTGAAAATATGTGAGAACGTCCAAAATGAACAGCCATTTTCGAAAATAAAATGTCCAAATTATGAATGCCAAAAAGCCAGGGACAAGGATGCTTGTAATATAGTAACTAGTAACAGTAACATAGTAGATGACGGCAGAAAAAGACCTGCACGGTCCATCCAGTCTGCCCAACAAGATAAACTCATATGCTAGTTTTTGTGTATACCTTACCTTGATTTGTATCTGTCTTTTTCAGGGCACAGACCGTATAAGTCCGCCCAGTACTACGTATCCCCGCCTCCCAACCAGCCCCCCCCCCACCACCGGCTCTGGCACAGACCGTATAAGTCTACCCAGCACTATCCCCGCCTCCCAACCACCAGCCCTGGCACAGACCGTATAAGTCTGCCCAGCACTAGCCCCGCCTCCCAACCGTCTCTGCCACCCATTCAAGGCTAAGCTCCTGAGGATCTCTTCCTTCTGAACAGGATTCCTTTATGTTTATCCCACACATGTTTGAATTCCGTTACCGTTTTCCTCTCCACCACCTCCCGTGGGAGGGCATTCCAAGCATCCACCACCCTCTCTGTGAAAAAATACTTCCTGACATTTTTCTTAAGTCTGCCCCCCTTCAATCTCATTCCATGCCCTCTCGTTCTACCGCCTTCCCATCTCCAGAAAATGTTCGTTTGCGGATTAATACCTTTCAAATATTTGAACATCTGTATCATATCACCCCTGTTTCTCCTTTCCTCCAGGGAACCCGAATTATAGCTACGTCTTGCAAGGTTCCGCGTTAGGAGTTACGGATCAAGAAAGGGATCTGGGTGTCGTCGTCGATGATACGCTGAAACCTTCTGCTCAGTGTGCTGCTGCGGCTAGGAAAGCGAATAGAATGTTTGTTATTAAGAAGGGTATGGAGTCCAGGTGTGCGGATGTTATAATGCCGTTGTATCGCTCCATGGTGCGACCGCACCTGGAGTATTGTGTTCAGTACTGGTCTCCGTATCTCAAAAAAGATATAGTAAATTGGAAAAGGTACAGCGAAGGGCGACGAAAATGATAGTGGGGATGGGACGACTTTCCTATGAAGAGAGGCTGAGAAGGCTAGGGCTTTTCAGCTTGGAGAAGAGACGGCTGAGGGGAGATATGATAGAAGTGTATAAAATAATGAGTGGAATGGATCGGGTGGATGTGAAGCGACTGTTCACGCTATCCAAAAATACTAGGACTAGAGGGCATGAGTTGAAGCTACAGTGTGGTAAATTTAAAACGAATCGGAGAAAATTTTTCTTCACCCAACGTGTAATTAGACTCTGGAATTCATTGCCGGAGAACGTGGTACGGGCGGTTAGCTTGACGGAGTTTAAAAAGGGGTTAGATAGATTCCTAAAGGACAAGTCCATAGACCGCTATTAAATGGACTGGAAAAATTCCTCATTTTTAGGTATAACTTGTCTGGAATGTTTTTACGTTTGGGGAGCGTGCCAGGTGCCCTTGACCTGGATTGGCCACTGTCGGTGACAGGATGCTGGGCTAGATGGACCTTTGGTCTTTCCAGTATGGCACTACTTATGTACTTATGTACTTATGTACTTATGGGTATATATCCAGGTCAGCAAGTCTCTCCTCATACGTCTTGTAACGTAAATCCCATACCATCCTCGTAGCTTTTCTTTGCACCGCTTCAATTCTTTTTACATCCTTAGCAAGATACGGCCTCCAAAACTGAACACAATACTCCAGGTGGGGCCTCACCAACGACTTGTACAGGGGCATCAACACCTTTTTTCTTCTGCTGATCACGCCTCTCCCTATACAGCCTAGCAACCTTCTAGCTATGGCCACCGCCTTGTCACACTGTTTCGTCGCCTTCAGATCCTCAGATACTATCACCCCAAGATCCCTCTCCCCGTCCGTACCTAGCAGACTCTCCCCGCCTAACACATACGCCTCCCGTGGATTTCTACTCCCTAAGTGCATCACTTTGCATTTCTTCGCATTGAATTTTAATTGCCAAACCTTAGACTATTCTTTTAGCTTTTTCAGATCCTTTTTCATGTTTTCCACTCCCTCCGGGGTGTCTACTGTGTTACAAATCTTAGTATCATCCACAAATAGGTAAACTTTACCTTCTAACCCTTCGGCAATGTCACTCACAAATATATTGAACAGAATCGGCCTCAGCACCGATCCCTGAGGCACTCCACTACTCACCTTTCCCTCCTCCTAGCGAACTCCATTCACCAGCACCCTCTGGCGCCTGTCCGTCAACCAGTTCCTAATCCAGTTCACCACTTTGGGTCCCATCTTCAGCTCATCCAGTTTATTTAAGAGCCTCCTGTGGGGAACCGTGTCAAAAGCCTTACTGAAATCTAAGTAGATTACGTCTATAGCATGTCCACAGTTCAATTCTCCTGTCACCCAATCAAAGAATTCAATGAGATTCGTTTGGCACGATTTCCCTTTGGTAAAACCATGTTGTCTCGGATCTTGCAGCTCATTTTCTTCCAGGAAATTCACTATCCTTTCCTTCAGCATCGCTTCCATTACTTTTCCAATAATAGAAGTGAGGCTTACCGGCCTGTAGTTTCCAGTTTCTTCCCTATCACCACTTTTGTGAAGAGGGACCACTTCCGCCGTTCTCTGGCAGCATTTGTACAGAGCAGAGGGACAGCCTAGTGGTCAATGCAGTGGATTTTAATTCAGTGCACCCAGGTTCATATTCCACTGCAAATCTATTCTTTTGAATGGTGAGCCCTTCAGAGACAGGGAAATGCCTATTATACCCTGAATGTGCACTACCTCAATATTCCTTAGGTTTGCAGATATCTTTAATATGTAGGTACAGTAGCTATATCTCTGGTTCTGAAGGACTCACAATTTATAGGTAAAAAAAGAAAGTTGACAAGGGATTTGGTTTTAGTCTACTGCACTGACCACTTGATTGAAACAGGTCTAACTTAGGACACCCTTCTATTTTGATTTGGACATTTCTTCCCATTTGATTATCACTGTCGGGCATCCTAATTTGTGCCCTCCCTAGTCCCAACATAAACACTCCCACAACATGTTCCCTTGCTATTTGGATGAACTGCAGTGTAGGATGTCCAAAGTCTGCCTTTCAAAAATCACAGTTTGATCTTTTTTAGCAGATGGACCTTTTTTGGGGCATTTTGAGACATTCATCTGCTTTGAAAATGAGTGCCATAGAGGGGCATTTTCGAAAGGGACATCCATGTTTTGATATGGACGTCCTCGCAAAACATCCCGATCTAGGGGCGTGGAAACCCATATTTTCGAAACAAGATGGTTGTCCATCTTTCACTTCGAAAATACTGTCAGGTACATCTAAATCCTTAAATTTGGTCATCCCTAGACTTGGTCATTTCTGATTTTCGAAACCAAGGACGTCCATCTCAGAAACAACCAAATGCAAGCCATTTAGTCATAGGAGGAGCCAGCATTTCAAGTGCACAGGTCCACCTGACATGCCAGGACACCAGTTGGACACCAATTGGGCACCCTAGGGGGGCACTGTAGTGGACTTCATAAATTGCTCCCAGGAACATAGCTCCCTTACCTAGTTTGCTGAGCCTCCCTGAAAGCAAGAGATGAATTAAAGGCTGAAGTTAGGCTTGAAACTAAAGTTGTGCTGGGAACTGGAGCTGCTGAAATTGGAAGCAGGAGTGGACTTGTGAACCGAACTCACACAGGACAGTAGCCAGCGGACTACCAATTAGCTGAAGACCCATCTAAAAAAACTGGGTTCTAGACCACCGCCCAATGGTCCGGTTCTTCAGAGACAAAACAGAAAACACCAGGTTAAAGATATCAGTTCATAGGGATTCTAGCCACAAAATTAGCCGTGGCTGACTGTAAGCAAGCTTGTTCCAAGGAAGCCTCCTTCCTAACAGGAGATCTGTAGTTTCCTATTCTCTGAATGAGACCAACACTTCTCTACTTGCTGGAACTGGTATAAGGGAATGGCTAGGTCCTAGGCAAAATTAGACAAAAGCAGAAGGAACACTGAAGACACGACACTATAAAGCAGGACAGGACAGAAGACAAAATCAAGGTCGAGGCAGAAACACCAACACCAGATGACTCATCAGGCTCATGGCCTTTGCAATCTGTCACGACGGTCAAGAATGGTGAGCCCTTGGACCAAATCCAGAGCTTTCGTAGACAAATCACCTGGGCTGGCACAGGCAGGAATCAGAACAGACTCAACAAGGTAGGACAGAGGTAACTAACACAATGGACAAAACAAGGACAGGATCCAGACGAGGCAAGGAAAGGAAAGCAAAGGGGCCAGACTGGAACCCAAACAGGACAAGGCAAAACTCGAAACTGGATTAAAACTGGGACTGGGACTCAGAAATGCAAGACAAGGCAACACACGGAGTAGATTAAAACAGGATCCAGAAAAGGGCAAGACAAGGACAAGGCAAGAACTGGATCCGGACAGGACTAGACCGAAAGACAAGACAAAGCACGACTAGACAGGCAAGACAGGGCAGGAGCTAGGCAACAGAATAACAGGCGCAAGACAATACATAAGGCAGGAACAGGATTCAGGATTCTCAAGCAGGATTCAGGATTCTCGATCAGGCTTGGCTGGAACAGGATTCAGGATTCTCAAACAGGCTTGGCTGGAACAGGATTCAGGATTCTCAAGCAGGATTCAGGATTCTCAAATAGGCTTGATTGGAACAGGATTCAGGATTCTCAAACAGGCTTGACTGGAACAGGATTCAGGATTTTCAAACAGGATTCAGGATTCTCAAACAGGCTTGGCTTGCCTTGCCTTGGCTGGAATCGGATTCTGGAACGGGCTTGACTTGGCTTGGCTGGAACAGGAGTCTGAACGGGACTTGGCTTGACAGACAGCAGGGACAGAAACTAGCTCAAACACATAGCAGGGGCAAAACCTGGCTCAAACACACAACAGGAACAAAACTTAGCAGAAACAGAGCTCAAGAGCCAGGAAGCAAACACAGCAGGCAAAGGATTAAGCAGAGTAAGGGAAGACAAACAAACAAAGAAGCAAAGTGCTTACCAGCATCCACAGCTGGAAGGGAAAGGCCAAGCAGATTGAGAGGCAGCAGACACACCTGCATAGCAGCGAGGTAATTAGGGACAATGCTGACTTCTACAGACTCTCAGAATTAACAGACAAGAACTACACACACACACAGAAAACATGAACAGAGCTTGGCTAACACAGAGAGTGGCTTAAACACAGAGCTTAACTATAGCAAGAGTCAAAAGCAGGGCTAGACTAAAAGCAGGAGCCAAGGGTAGAGTCAAACAAATACAGGCACCAAGGGCAGGGTGTGGCTCTACAGCCAGGCTTTCAGGATCAAGGTTCAAAAGCAAACTCACAGAAACAAACAAAGCATTAAAACACAGGACTCAGGGAAACACAGAACAGACCTTCAGGAGCAAGACTTAGGAACAAAGCCAAGCATGGATATGATCTAAACAGGTAACAAAAGATTAAGGGACCTCTTGCAAAGGCCACGAAGGAAAGCTCCCTGGGTCCTTATAAAGGAGTAGGCTGATGATGTCAAAAGTAGGAAATGAAGCAGAAGCAGGGACACCAAAGCGAGGCTTGGCTTACAGGAAGAACAACAATAGGAAAAAAGGCAGACTGGAGAGGTCACAGAGCTAGATACAGAGAAACAGTAGGTTTGAACATAAGGGCACGGCAACAACCGTGACACATAGGGAGAAGAACTAAGCAGGCATGTCCTAGGTGCCTCAGCACTGGTGCAGGAGAAATTGTTGGAAGGCAAAGAGCCACAGTGCTCTAGCTCCCAGTGCTATCATGTTAGTGATCAACAAGGTAATAAAAGAAATCATGTCATGGCAGAGACAGCAAGGCAGAGAAATGTAAAGGTCTCTTGTCTGTTTCACACAGCAGATATTGATGATGGGATAATGGACTACGATAAAAGGCAACGCAGGGAGATCAAAATGAAAATGAACAACTAGCAAATGGATTTTCTGTCAATATTCATAAGGCGGTGAAAAAGCAGAAATCTTTTGCCATTCCTACCATGGCAAATTATGACATATCCACAGAAATAGTAAGCTAATAAATCATAGATCCAGATAGCTCAGATCATTTTTTAATCTAAAATATAAGAATTGTTATAAAAATAAAGCCACAACACATTCCAGACTTGCAAATGATTTGTCAAATAAATGGTTGTGTCAAAGAATCAGACTTTACCTCTGTAGTACTTTGTAGAGTAGGGCCCTGTTTACTAAGGCGCATGAGAATTTTTTTACATGCCAACTGTGTAGGTGCCTACAGAGATATTGTAGGCACGTACATAGTTAACTTGCGTACATGGTTAATGTGCGAGTAAAAATGCTAATGCGCCTATAACACCAGCTTAGTAACAGGGCCCTAAATTTCCAATAGCATATCTCATTGTAGAGATGCATATGCAGTCTTACAAAAGCTAATTTTCAAACACTGAATACTTACATGCAATGTATTAGACAATGCACATTTGGTATACAGTTTTGAGAACAATTTTCAAGCTATTCAGAGGATAAAATGGGGGGTTGCCCACAGAAACGGGCTATTTGAAAGTTGCCCACCCTGGGTTCAGGTCTAATTATATACATTACCCCTTGACATGCCAGACGTTTACCTGTACTGCAGCGGAGGCACTCCCAGGGCAGGGTTAGGTCAGGGTAGAAGGTACAATTGGTAGATTGCAAACACTAAGGGTCCTTTTACCAAGCTGCAGATTACTGCCCGGTTAGCGCCACACGCTGGAAAAAAATATATATTTTCCGGCGCGCTTAGTAGATTAACGCCCAGGCCACACGGTAGCTGACGATAGTTCAAAATTTACGCACGTAGGACATGCTAGGTGCCTTTGGCGGCTTAGTAAAAGGCCCTCTAGAGAAGAGAAATAGATTATTCTACAAACATTTTAAAGATATTCCCATAGGTCCGCCCAAAATTGGGTGCCCGAATTTGGGTGCACAGGACAGATGCATTTGCAAATTAATGAGTTAAACCACTGTGTTTCCTGATCTTAACTTCCTTCATAATGACAAGCTGTGGCAGTATTGCAAAGACTCCTGAAGAAGACCTTGTGGCCGATACATGATTTGTGTTGAGTATTGGATTCTGCCAATCGATAAAATTGACAATCACAACCTTTAAGATTTGTTCATTGTCATCGGTCACCTTCGCTGTGTGGTGGTGCTTGTCATTTTTGTGGAGGATAGTTCTTCTGTATTGTCCTGTCCAGAAGCTAGCAGGTGATGTGGGCCAAAAGATGAATTAAACAACTCTTCCAGCTCCTTCTACATAGTGACCCAAAGGAGGGATGTAGCTTTAGTGGGACATTGGCATATGGACCACTGAGAGAAACAACAGGCCAGTCAGGCAAAGTTGGAGTGGGAACACATCAGTGTCGAGAGTGGGAGGTGGCAGAAATGTGTAGGGGTGGGCAATAATAGGGTTAAGAGGGGGCCCATTCTTTGGTGAATTTCACTGGATGACAGCTAATGTTGAATTTATCAGAGTATTAAAATTTGAGAAATGGGACTTATATTTTAATTAATTTGTAGTTCTTTAGATTGCGTCCTTAATGTTACTGAAATATTTTAAAAATATATTTGATTATGAAACAAACAAAAAAAAAAGTTAAATCTTCTGCTTCTCATTGTTGACTCATGGATAGAAATCTATAAATCTTAATGTCAAGTACATGGAAAACAGAAAATGAATCAGCCCTTACAGAGAACGTTCTGTGAAAATAGTAGAAATCTATCTGACCTGAGCTGAGAAAGCATGTGCTTACGTCTTTCTCTTAGATTCTATTAAAATTATGTTAGTTTATAGTCCTGACAAAAGCAGGTATCCAGCCTTCCCCCCCCCCCCCCTCAGGACCTCCAGTCTCTCTCACCCTTTCCCATTTTAGTTCCACTTTATCATCCTATACCCTTCCCAATCTCATCATTAAGTTATTATAATTAGCATGTCCAAAAGAACATAGGCCTATCAACACTGGAATGCTATGAAACAGCTAGGGATTGCATTCTGCTGAGATAAGAGCCAGCTCTGTGTTTTGAAAACATTTGGAACATTGGTCATGGATTCATTGATTTCTTTCTTTCTTCCATAAAAGCAAAACCATAGTACACCAGCACACTTTACCACTGTTATAAGAGGAAATAGTGCACTGGGAGCAATTTTTATGTTCCTTAATGTTTGTGTCCTGTGTGGCTTCACTACTCACGCTGCCCTGTGTGCAGTGCTGCATAACACAAATTGCTGTAAGGGATTTTTTGTGACGATGAGGTATGGTACAACTACAAACAGCAGAGATGCAAGGAGTAAGGTATGGGTAATGCATTTTATATGCTGCCTTTCTGTGGAACAACTAAAGGTGTTTACATATTATACAGGTACTTTGTCCCTAGAGGGCTCAAAATCTAAGTTTTAAGCCTGGGGCGATGGAGGGTTAAGTGACTTGCTCAAGATCACAAGAGCTGTAGTAGGAATTGACTGCCAATTTGGGTGGGCCTGAACCCAACGTGGGTGGGCACAAAATTTTCTCTCTAACCCCCCCCCCCCCCCCCCCCCAGCAAAATGTAGTCACACTCAGATGCATTTGTCACACAGGGTAAAGTGCTGCTTTTCAGTGCATCAGATTTCAGACAATTTATTAATGGCCTAATCCTTTTCAGTGAGCTTTCAGAGGCCAAAACCTCCTGCCTCAGATCAGTATAATGCTGTTACGGTATCCTCTCCTGACCTAATGAAGGAAGTATTGGTCTCTGAAACTTTATTAACACCATATTACTTTATCCTAATTTAAAAAATAAAATTATTTTCTTTACCTTTGTTGTATGGCCATTTACTTTTTCTCATTGTGTTGCTCCCAGTCTCTAGATTCTGCTTTCCTTCGTTTTCGCTTAACTCTTCCGCCAGGGTTTCCTGGCAATTTGTCATTTTTCTCTCCTTTTTCTTTGCTTTCTTCAATATTTTCTGCCTCTCTCTGTGTCCAGATTTAATTCATTCTTACTATCCATTCTTTAATTTCCTCATCTACTTATGGCTTTTCATCTTTTTCTCACCCTTGTTCTCCCCATGCCCCTTCCTCTTATTCTCCAATCTTTCACTACTCCCCCTTTCCATGCAGCAGCTCTCCTCTTTCTCTCCCCATCCTTCCAGTGTCTCCCCTCTCTCTCCCCATCCTTCCAATAGTCTCCCCTCTTTCTTTCTGCATCCTTCCATCCAGTGTCACCTCTTTCTCCCTACCCTTCCATCCAGCGTCTTCCCTCTTTCTCTCCCCATCCTTCCACCTTTCTACCCTCTCTCCTGATCCTTCCATCTAATGTCTCTCTCCCTCCTTCTAACCAGTGTCTATCTCTCTACCCTTTTCTGTTTAGTATCCCTTTTCTCTCCACAACCTTCCAGTCTCTCCCCTTTTTCTCTGCATCCTTTCATCCATCTCCCCTCTTTCTCTGCCATCCTCCCATCTGTTTTCCCTCTTTCTCTCCCCATCCTCCGTTTTCCCTCTTTCTCTGTCATCCTCCCATCTGTTTTCCCTCTTTCTCTCCCCATCCTCCATTTTCCCTCTTTCTCTGCCATCCTCCCATCTGTTTTCCCTCTTTCTCTCCCCATCCTCCATTTTCCCTCTTTCTCTGCCATCCTCCATCTGTTTTCCCTCTTTCTCTCCCCATCCTCCATTTTCCCTCTTTCTCTGCCATCCTCCCATCTGTTTTCCCTCTTTCTCTCCCCATCCTTCCGTTTTCCCTCTTCTCTGCCATCCTCCCATCTGTTTTCCCTCTTTCCTTCTCTCCCCATCCTTCCATTTTCCCTCTTTCTCTCCCCATCCTGCCATCTGTTTTCCCTCTTTCTCTCCCCATCCTTCTGTTTTCCCTCTTTCTCTGCCATCCTCCCATCTGTTTTCCCTCTTTCTCCTCCCCATCCTTCTGTTTTCCCTCTTTCTCTCCCCATCCTTCTGTTTTCCCTCTTTCCTCTGTCATCTTCCCATCTGTTTTCCCTCTTTCTCTCCCCATCCTTCCATTTTCCCTCTTCTCCCCATCCTGCCATCCATTTTCCCTCTCCCATTCAGGCCCACCAGCCCCAGCTCCCATTGCCGGCCCCTGCTGCTTTTCCTGATGAGCAGCAGGGCCGGCGCTACAAAAAGAAGAAGCTCTCAGCTGACTGAGCTGAGCGCCAACGCTAACCCGACGAGAAAAAATGTTTAAAAAAAACCGCGGCACTGCAGGCAGCCTCGAAGCGTTGGCTGCTGGCTCTGCAGGCTCCTTCCGTCTCTTACGTCACTTCCCCTGCTTCGCTCCAGGGGCAGTGATGTAAGAGACGGGAGGAGCCTGCAGAGCCAGCAGCCAATGCTTCGAGGCTGCCTGCGGTGCCACATTTTTTTTTAAACATTTTTTCTCGTCCTTAGTGACGCGTTGGCGCTCAGCTCAGTCAGCTGAGCGCTTCTTCTTTTTGTAGCGCCGGCCCTGCTGCTCATCAGGAAAAGCAGCAGTGGCCGGCAATGGGAGCTGGCGCTGGCGCTGGGCGGGCCTGGGCTGAAATAGGGTAGGCCTGGGCCCACCCAGGCCCACACGTAGCTACGCCCCTGCACTACACTAACCATTATGCTATCCCTGCACTTCATACACCAACCCATGGTAACCCAGGTGTTAGAGGGTAATTGTACTATAGACATTGATTATGGCACCTGTTTTAAGCCTATTCTGTAAAGAAAAGTAGGTGCCTACTTCTCTTTAAACAATTAGTAGCAAAGGGGACTTGATATACCACTGTTCTGAGGTTTTTGCAACTACATTTGAAGCAGTTACATATATTCAGGTACTTATTTTGTACCAGGGGCAATGGAGGGTTAAGTGACTTGGCCAGAGTCACAAGGAGCTGTAGTGGGAATTGAACTCAGTTCTCCAGCATCAAAGTCCACTGCACTAACCACTAGACTACTCCTCCACATGTATAGTTAGGCATAGCCACTGATACCAGTCCTACAGCTGTGTAAATGTCAGTGGCTAAATGTATAACACTGCTTTATGAACCTTCCCAAGCACAAATTCACTTCTGTAAAACTATTATATATATTTTTTGAAGGATCTTTCAGAATTAATGCGACTGGACTGCTTATTAAAACAATTTTTCAGGCAGTCAAATGCAGATCGTCATTGATACTATATGATATTTTTTTACGTGATATTTTTTAGTGATATAGTCTCAGTGCAGTAACATTTTCCAATAAATCTTTTTTTAAATGTCCTTTTCTTAAAGAATCGAAACATCAAGTAGAACTGACTTTAGCGTTGCAAAATATTTTAAATCACTTAACTGGCAGCAGTGAAATATGGACCAGGAACCTCAACCGACATGGCCGGTTTCGAAACTTCATCAGGGCGGATGTTCTATATCTCAAACAAGATTTGTTCTTCTTAATGAAAAAATAATGTTCTGCTATTTACAAGCCTTCTTGCCACCTAAAACGAGGTGCCCCTTCTAGAATTACCCTCTTAGAGGGCAGGGCCGCTGGGAGGCTGGGCCGGGCCTGGGGCCTGGGCCCCTGCCCCCCATCCATCTGCCACCGGGCTGGGCCCCCCTGCATTGAAATCACAGCACCTCTCAACTCCGTGTGAAAGCGCTGCAAGCAGCAGGGCAGCAGCGCCTCCCTTTGCCCCTCCTTCCCTCGTATCCCGCCCTCGCGGAATTTACGTCAGTTGAGCGCGGGACACAGGGAGGAAAGGAGGCCCGAAGGGAGGCGATCTTCTGACCTGTTGCCTGCAGCTCCTTCACACGGAGGTGAGAGAGCGATGTGATTTCAATGCAGGGGGCCCGGCACAGTGGCAGACGGTCAAGGACAGAGGGCAAGTGGGACTGCGGTGCGGGCCCCCTTTGGAGGCCCGGGCCCGGGAATTTTGTCCCCCCTGTGCCCCCCCCTCTCGGCAGCTATGTTAGAAGGTAATTCTATAAGAAGCTGCATATTTTGTGGGACGTACACATGTAAATGCCAGTATTCTAGCTTGGTGCACATAATTCTTCAATAGTGTATACTTTGCAAGCAGATGTGCCATATTGGAAAATGTCCAAAATCGAGATTGGCAAACACAAGTAATTCGAACCTGGAAAAACCTCTACCTTTTTGTTTCAAAAATCGCTGTTTTTCTAGATGTTTTTGTGCTCAGTGCAGTCTATATTTTAGGTACCATTTTGGAAAAAAAAAAAGCCCACCCTAGGGAAAACATACGAACATAAGCCATTCGGATGTCGGGGGGACCAGGATTCTTAGTAGACAGGCCATAAGGACATCCAGCAGAGCAGTTGGGACAGTCTAGAGAGCACTGCAGTGAACTTCACATACAAGGTCCCATGTACACATACTCACTATAACCCCCTTATATTGTATGGTGGGCTCTCCAGGAATAGCAAAAATATATAACTGTACCTAACTGTTCACCACCACAATAGCCCTTAAACTTGTAGGTGCACCTATATGTAGGTAAAGTAGGTATGTAGGGTTTTTGGAGGGCTCACACTTTTCACTACAAGTGCACCAGTTAGAGTGAGATATGGACCTGGGTCCTCTTCTCTACGGTCCACAGCACCGATCACTAGGCTACTCTAGAGACCTGCTAATTGCTCTAATAGGACTGGCTATTCTATGAGAAGCTGTCATAGAGCCTGATATGTACTGTCACTTTCACCTCTTAGGGGAATGTGAGGGGCTCAGTGACCACTGGGGGATTAATGGGGATCATGCCTTTGTTCCTTCAGTGGTCATCTGGTCAGTTTGGGCAACTTTTTGGCACTTAGTCGTTATTGAAACTGGTCCAGCCTAAAGCATCCTATTTTTTTTCCTGGACGTTTTACCTCCATGTGACTGCTTCAGCGGTGCCGTGCCTAGGGTCTCTGGCGCCCCCCTGCAGACTATCAGTTAGCGCCCCCCCCCCCCCCCGGACCTGCCTGGCTCCAAGGTGCGTGGAAGAGCTGGGCGGTGCCAAAGAGCCGAGCACTGCTCCCCAAGCTGCCGTCTGGGGCGGCGATGGATGAAATGGCTGGGTTTGGCCTGCAAAAGGAGGCTCTGAGCATACTTCTCAGTCACCTAGCCTCCTCGCTCCATCCTCAATTCCCTGCGCTTTAAATTTACCTCGCTCCACCTCCGACGTCTGCGCAGCGTCAGGAAAGTGCTGCCTGTCTGATGTCTCTCCACCAGCCTTCCCTTCGCTCGGTCGTTCCTTCTGTGTCCTGCCCTCAAGGAAAGACGTCAGAAGAAGGCGAGACACAGATGGGAGACCGAACGAGTGAAGGGTAAGGCTGAGTGGAAAGCTGTCAGACAGGCAGCGCTTTCACTGACGCTGCACAGACATCAGAGGTGGAGCGAGGTAAATTTTAAAGCGCCGGAGAATCTGGTGGATGGAGCGGAGTAGTAAGGGTTTTTTTTAAAAATACAAACCGACGGCGCAGTGCCCTTGAAGGCAGGCGCCCCCTTGCGGCGCTTACCCCTCTTACGTGCTGGCACGGCCCTGTGCTTCAGGGACTTAGGTGAGGCTGAGACAATATGCTGGCTACAAGCTGAGAAAAAAAAAAGCTGAACGCTTGGTTAAACAGGACCCCTGCCTGGAGTTTTAAATAAGTTAAGTTGCAGGGGTCTGGTTTAAGGCACAAGAGTTCAGCATTTTTTTTTGCTGTTCCAGCGTATAGCCAGCACAGTGTCTCAGCCTCACCCAAGTCCCTGATGCAGTTACATGGAACAAAACCTGCAGTATCAGGCACACAAGGGAGCTGTTTGAAGTGTTTGGAAGCTAGCATAAATTGAAATAGGACGCTGTTAACAAACGCTGCAGGGTACTAGAAGCTTACCAGGGCAGCAGACAGGTAAGTACCAATTATCTTAATTATTCAATGTTATATCTTTTGAATGAGAGGACCTTTACGAAGTTACCATTAGAACCATATTGAGAGGGTTTACTGAATTTGAATGAGAAATTGTTATAGAACTTTTTTGAGATAGTGAGAGACAGTTTATTTGAGTGACTGTTAGATTGTGTGAACTTTTTTTTTTTTTTTTGGGGGGGGGGGGACTATAGTGTTTAAAAGCACAAGTTTATATGTGTGTGGACAGAGAATGGGGGAAGGCATAGGTGGGGCTCCACTAGTGCATGTAACTTACTGAAATACTGTAAGTTACGTGTATCCCTGCATTAAGCACCCCCAATTATACCAGCTCTATGGCTAGTGTAACTGTGGATGCCTAAATGTTAGGTTTGTGAATAAACAGGTCACACTTGTAATTTCTATGACAGAACCTTAGCCTCCCACATTCCATTATAGAATATGCTCCTACCTCATGGCCTCAGAGAACCTATATGGATGTGCCCAGCTATAGAATTGCCATTCATATGTCTAGAGTTCTGTGCACCTCTTGCTTCTACTATACAAATTATGATGAAAATGATAAGAATGTAAGCTCATAGAGGGGCATAATCGAAAGGGGCGCCGAGTTTTCCTGAGGACGTCCTCAGGGGCACTGCAGTGGACTTCAGAAAAGCTCCCAGGGACATAGCTCCCTACCTTGTGTGCTGAGCCCCCAACCCCCCCCCCCCAAAACCCACTCCCCACAACTGTACACCACTACCATGCCCTTATGGGTGAAGGGGGCACCTAGATGTGGGTACAGTGGGTTTCTGGTGGGTTTTGAAGGTGCTCACATTTACCAACCACAAGTGTAACAGGTGGGGGATGGGCCGGGTCTGCCTGCATGAAGTCCACTGCACCCACTAAAACTGCTCCAGGGACCTGCATACTGCCTGTCATGGAGCTGGGTATGATATTTGAGCCTGGCATAGAGGCAGGCAAAAAATATTTTTAAAAGTTTTTTTGAGGGTGGGAGGGGGTTAGCGACTACTGGAGGAGTCAGGGAGGTCATCCCCGATTCCCTCCGGTGGTCATCTGGTCAGTCCGAGCACCTTTTTGTGGCTTGGTCGTAAGAAAAAAGGACCAGGTACGCCCTTTTTTCCAATTATGGGTCAAAGACGCCCATGTGTTAGGCACGCCCAAGTCCCGCCTTTGCTAGGCCTCCGACATGCCCCCAGAAACTTTGGTCGTCCCCACGACGGAAAGCAGTTGGAGATGCCCAAAATCGGCTTTCGATTATGCCGATTTGGGTGACCCTGTGAGAAGGATGCCCATCTGACGATTTGTATCGAAAGATGGGTGTCCCTCTTTCGAAAATAAGCCTGATATTGGACCAGATTCAGCAAAATGCGCCCCAAATTTGGTGCCAGTATTTACACCAGCTGAAACCTAATGTAAATGCTGGCATCCAACTTTTGGCATTCGGGCATGACATTTTTAGAATACCCCTACCCCACCCTGGCCCACATCCCTTTTGATTTGCACGCTAGGGAAGGGTTATAGAATAGCACTCAGGAAGATGCACACAAATAAGAACATAAATACATAAGTATTACCACACTGAGAAACACCAAAGGTCCATCAAGCCAAGCATCCTTTTTCCAACAGTGGCCAATCTAGGTCACAAATACCTGGCAAGATCCCAAAAACGTTCAATACATTTTATACTGCTTATCCCAGAAATAAGTGGTGGATTTTCCCCAAGTCATTTTAATATTGGTTTATGGACTTTTCCTTTAGGAAGCTATCTAAACCTTTTTTAAAACCCATTAAGCTATGCTAACCGCCTTTACCACATTCTGTTGCAACGAATTCCAGAGTTTAATTACACATTGAGTGAAGAAAATATTTCTCCAATTCGTTTTAAATTTACTACTTTGTAGCTTCATCACATGCCCCCTAGTCCTAGTATTTTTGGAAAGAGTAAACAAATGATTCACATCTACCCATCCCACTCCACTAATTATTTTATAGACCTCTATCATATCTCCCCTCCAATGTCTTTTCTCCAAGCTGAAGAGCCCTAGCCGCTTCAGCCTTTCCTATAGGGAAGTCGTCCCATCCCCTTTATCATTTTGTTGCCCTTCTCTGTACCTTTTCTAATTTCACAGTTAACTGCAATAATTGATTGTAGACATCAATTTATTGCTAGTTAATGGCTTGTTAGCCAATTCATTTGTGTGTGCATCTTTGATCTGCTCACAAATTTGGGTGCCATATTAGAATCCATAGAATTACGCATTATCAAGACAATTCTGTAGCTGGGCACCTGGTAGGAGCCTATACTTTTCTTTACAGAAAACTAGCGTAACCACTTAAATATGAATGTATGTTGTGGTATTCTATAAGTTAAGCATATATGTGTGAGTCCCACCCATGCTCTAACTAATCTCTGCCCATGTGTGCATTCCCTTGCAAATGCACGCTATGTAAGATAAGTAGATATTTTTAGAATAGTGCTTAGACAGAATTCTGGTAGTTATGTGGATATGTACACTTATATATATATGTATAAATGCCATTATTCTAAATATTTACAAGGGAGAGTGCTACATGAGGTGTATTTAGCTTTTAGCAAAGCCTTTGACACAATTCTACATAGATGACTAATAAATGAACTGAGTGTCCTCGGTATGGACCCTAAAGTGACTGACTGGGTTAGGAACTGATTGAGTGGAAGGCAACAGAGGATAGTGGTAAATGGAGCTTGATCAGAGGAAAATTATGTTACCAGTGGTGTGCTGCAAGGTTTGGTTCTTGGGCCAGTTCTTTTTAACATTTTTGTAAGTGATATTGCTTAAGGGCTCTCTGGTAAGGTTTGCCTCTTTGCTGATGATACTAAAACCTGCATGGGGTGGATAACATGAGGAAGGACCTAGTGAAGCTTGAAAAATAGTCCGGAATTTGAGAACTAATATTTAATGCTAAAAAAATGCAAGGTCGTGCATTTGGGATGCAAAACCGAAGGGAACAGTACAGTTGAGGGTGAAGAACGTTTGAGCATGGACGAGGAGTGGTATTTGTGTGTGATCATATGTGATGATCTTAAGGTGGTCAAACAGGTAGAAAAGGTGATGGGAAAAGCTAGAAGGATGCTTGGTTGCATAGGGAGAGGAATGGCCAGGAGGAAAAAGGAGGTTATGGTGCCCTTGTATGTGACTCTGGTGAGACATCTTTTAGAAAACTATATACAATTCTGGAGACCTCACCTTCCAAAACATATAAACAGGATGAAGTCAGTCCAGATACTGAAATGGTCAGTGGTCTTCATCATAAAGAGTATGGGTACATACTTAAAGATCTCAATATTTATTTTTTGGGTGTGGAACAGGGGAGATATGGTAGAGACATTTAAATACCTATGATGCATAAATGCACAAGAGTCAAGTCTGTTTCTATTTAAAGGAAGCTCTGGAAAGTGGGGACATAGGATGAAGGTGAAAGGGGATAGCCTCAGAAGTAACCTGAGGAAATTGTTCTTCATGGAAAGGGTGGTGAATTTGTGGCCTCATGGTGGAGGTGGTAGAGATGAATACTGTATCAAAAATTCAAGAGAGCTTGGGACAAATACCTAGGATCTCTAAAAGGGAGTGATAGGGAGAGTAGATGGAATGGATGGGCTGAATGGATAGGTCACCTAGGGGATCTTTATATGCTTTTATTTTTCTCTGCTTCATAAGAGGTCTGTAAATGTTAGCACTTGTTATAGAATTAACTACAGAATGTAATTTTATAACTTGTTGAGCATTCAAAAAGGTGTAAATTTGTAGCCTATTTTATAAAGACACATAGGGCCCTGTTTAATAAGCCACATTATAGTCACGTTAGTATCCTTAATGCGCGTTAAACATGTACGTGTGTTAACTGTGTCCACGCCTACAATATCCCTATAGGCAGTGGCGTACCAAGGGGGGGCGGTGGGGGCGGTCCACCCTGGGTGCACGCCACTGGGGAGGTGCCGCGCGCGCCTGTCCTTCGTTTGTTCCATGCTCCCTCTGCCCCGGAACAGGTTACTTCCTGTTCCGGGGCAGAGGGAGCATGGAACGAACGAAGGACAGGCGCGCGGCACCCCCCCCCCCAGCGGCGTGCACCTGGGGGAGTTCTTTTGAGGGGGGGTCGCCCTGCATCCGGGGGGCACTGCACCCCGGGGCGGGGCGCATCGACGATCCGCCCAGGGTGTCAGCCCCCTTAGGAACGCCACTGCCTATAGGCATGTACATGGTTAATGCATACGCTATTTGTAGGCGCGTTAAAAACGCTAACACACCTTAGTAAACAGGGCCCATAGAGAGTCTGTGATGGGCCGTGCTTCACTCAGCTGAGAGACCTGGAAATCTCTGAACCAATCACAGTGTGTTTAGCTCAGCTAAATGCGCTGTGATTGGCTCAGAGACTTCCAGGTCTCTCAGCTGAGTGGAGCACGGCCAAAAGGACGTTATTATTATTCCGGGGTTGAATGATGTCCAAAAAAGAGACTGCCGCATCGGAGCCTGTTTGATTTTTTTTAAATAAAGCTTTGCTTAAAAAAAAAAGTCCATTTTGGGCAGCCTCCCCCCCCCCCCCCCCCCCCCCAGCAATAATAAAAACATCCTTTTTGGCCGTGCTTCACTCAGCTAAGAGACCTGGAAGTAAGGGAGTGACAGCTAAGTAAGTACAGTTGTGGCTGAGTGGTTCCAGAGGTAGTGGGTTCAAATCCCACTAATAGTTTGCT
Organism: Microcaecilia unicolor; assembly: GCF_901765095.1. Lineage (NCBI taxonomy): Eukaryota > Metazoa > Chordata > Amphibia > Gymnophiona > Siphonopidae > Microcaecilia > Microcaecilia unicolor. The sequence goes on along the minus strand of NW_021963306.1, from coordinate 95,524 downwards.
TTAAAAAAAAAGGACGAGCACTTGGATTTTTTTCCACTTTTTTAAAGTTGTATGAAGTCTTTATTGAACATTTATCAATAAAGTGACGAGCACTTGGGCGGTTTTTCAGGTGTAGAACGGCCATAATGCCCCCCCCCCCCCCCCCCCCGATTTTTAAAAAACATTTTAATACTTTTTCCAATCCCACGCAGCCCCAATGACAGATACAGACCTCTCGTTAGATTTTCCAGCGTTTTCCAGCGTTAAGGCAATCAGAAAAGGTTAGTGCATCTCATTACAATAGGGTTTCTACACGATTTGCTCATCTGCATTCCGTCTTTGTTAGCTGCTACCGTCGTCGGAAAAAAGTGTTTAGTGCATGCCAGGGTTTACTACTTGCTCGTTAATGGCTTGTTAAGGGCTCATTAAGTTTAGTGCATCTGGCCCTAAATTCAGTAAAAAGCGCCCCAATTTGGATGATAAAATACATAAGCATTGAGCGCTTTTCTATAAATGATGCTGCAAGTTAGGTGCTGTTTATAGAATAGCACTTAGCACCGGGATCCACTCCCAATTTTGGGTGCGAAGATTTACGCAAACTGAACCTACTAATACTACTACTTACTACTACTTATCATTTCTAAAGTGCTACTAGACGTATGCAGCGCTGTACTCTTGAACATGAAGAGACAGTCCCTGCTCGACAGAGCTTACAATCTAATTAGGACAGACAAACAGGACAAACAAGAAATAAGGGAATATTAAAGTGAGGACGATAAAATAAGGGTTCTGAACAAGTGAATAAGGGTTAAGAGTTAAAAGTAGCATCAAAAAGGTGGGCTTTTAGCTTAGATTTGAAGACGGCCAGAGATGGAGCTTGACATACCGGCTCAGGAAGTCTATTCCAGGCATATGGTGCAGCAAGATAAAAGGAACGGAGTCTGGAGTTAGCAATGGAGAAGGGTGCAGATAAGAGAGATTTACCCAGTGAATGGAGATCCCGGGGAGGAACGTAGGGAGAGATGAGAGTGGAGAGGTACTGAGGAGCTGCAGAGTGAATACACTTATAGGTCAATAAGAGGAGTTTGAATTGTATGTGGAAATGGATAGGAAGCCAATGAAGTGACTTGAGGAGAGGGCTAATATGAGCATAATGACACTGGTGGAATATTAGTTGTGCAGCAGAAATTTGAACAGATTGAAGAGGAAAGAGATGGCTAAGTGGAAGTCCTGTGAGAAGCAAGTTGCAATAGTCTAAGTGAGAGGTGATAAGAGTGTTGGTGAGGGTTCTGGTAGTGTGCTCAGAAAGGAAAGGGTGAATTTTGGTGATATAGAGAAAGAAACAACAGGTTTTAGCAGTCTGCTGAATATGTGCAGAGAAGGAGAGGGAGGAGTCGAAGATGACCCCAAGGTTACGAGCTGATGAAACAGGAAGGATGAGAATGTTATCCACAGAAATAGAGAATGGGGGAGGAGGAGAGGTTGGTTTAGGGAGAAAGATAAGAAGCTCAGTCTTGGTCATGTTTAGTTTCAGATGGCGCTGGTGTTAATCCCCATGCCTAAATTAGGTGTGAATCTCTCATATTCCCTAATAGTGCACACATCTATAGTGATATGCCCCTGATCCACCCAAGCCCCTCCCATGGCCATGTCCCCTTTCAATTGCATGCTGAAAAATGTACACATGCACCTTTTTAGAATTGCGCATAGGAAGATGTACTTGGAATTTGAATTGTTGCCAATTATCACCAATAATGATGTTAGTGCCCAAATATTGGTTCTAATTGGCTCGTTATTCAATTAAATGCATGTGCAAATTGGGAATACACTCAAATTTGTGCATGCAATATTAAGTGCCATTTATAGAACTGGGGGGGGGGGGGATGAGAATTCCCAGTCTATCGATAAAACAGGCCAAAGTTAAAAGATTGTTCCCAGTATCAGGTACAAAAGGGTCTTAATTATTCCTTTCCTGGTAACACAGTATGCCACTGTACCTGGCGGGATAATTGAGGAGGGGCAGACATATTGAGAAAAGCTGTAAGGATATGTGTATCTAATTGCGAAATAGGCTAAAAATAAAACTAACCCTCAGGGATCTATTTAAATTAGAAAGGTAGATTATGGGGTAGATGGAAATTCCTGAAAGTTCATCCTCTTAAAATAGGTATTAAGGCTTATCCCAGAAGAAGACAGCTATTGATTATTGTACATCTTGCTTATAAATGCTATGATCAAAGAGCTATACAAAAACAATAGCCTTGAGCATACCTAAAATATAAAATACTTTCCTTTTCTTTAGACCCAAATGGCTTCTCAGGGAGTAGTGACATTTCCATAAAGGAAGCAAAATTTGCCCCGGCAAGCTTTAATAAAGACTTAGGGACCCTTTTACTAAGCCGCGTAGGTGCCTAAGTGCACGAACCAGCGTCAATCAATGAGTTACTGCCCGGCTGCCATGTGGCCCCATTCGGTAATTTCATTTTTGCACCGTGTCTGCTACGTACGCCAGAAATATATTTTATTTTCTGGCACGTGGCGAAAATTTCGCAAAACTCCGACTGATGACGCATAGGAGATTGCCACACGGTTAACCTGAGAGACCTTACCTCTAAGTCAATGGCTGGCGGTAAGGTCTCAGGACCCCCAAATGGACGCCAACGATTTTTTTTTGCCTCACATCCATTTTCGGCAAAAAACTGTTTAAAAGGCCCTTTTTTATACAGGTCACCTTAGATCTGAGAATAATATTATAGCCTTGCCAATATCAGAGACCCTTGAAATGCTTCATCCTTTAAAAGATGTTTAGTTTAAGCCAACCCCCTTTTATTCGAACCTTTAAACCTCTTTAACAGTTAACAGATTAAGGGCCCTGTTTACTAAGCAGCGTTATAGGTGTATTACCGTTTTTAATGCATTAACCATGTATGTGCCTACAAAAACCCTATAGGTGCCTACATGGTTAGCATGCGTGCTAAGTGTGGGGGCACTAAAAACATTAACGCACCTTAGTAAACAGGGTCCTAAACCTTTTAGCCCACCGCAAAAAAAAAAAATACAAATAACATTATATTACCATCCGACTTACTTTCAGAAAAAAAATGAGGAGTCCTAGAAAAAACATTTCCAATTATCTGCACAATGTAATGAATTAGCATAAGTGCAATAGCATCAGTAATTGAACAGCTAAGAGTGCTAACGGAGGTCACTGATGAATATATTATGGTATTCTTTACTAAATAAAAACAACTGCATCAACTAATGATGCTACCCTGGTGTACTGTTATTACAGTTCAGCATGAGACCCTTAAACTGTCCCATCTGACAACAGTGGCATCCTGATGCACAGGCAAAGGTCAGACATAATGAACCCTTGCCTTCAAGCATTCTTGTAATGAACGCATGGCAAGCTCGAGGGACAGCCTCTCCCTCGTAGCCGGAGCAGACCTTGCTTCATTTTTCTGACAGCGCGCCTTTGATTGCTACACAAGATTTCATCTCCTCACAACTCACTCTGGTGAGCCTAATTACCGGTATTTGCCAAATGATGTTACGGCCTACCATTAGAGAAATTCCATTTAAGTCATGGAGTGTGGTCATTTAGGGGAAATAAACATGGCAAGAAAAGATGTATTGCACAGTATAGAGCTGCAGTAAGCGGGGCACCACCAGCTCACAGGGCCGGTGAACAGACTTAACTGTGTGGATTCTGTCTGAGAATACATTGAAATATGTAAGGAGACTGATCTGAACAATTGTACAAACCCATTTCAGACTAATTTTGGAAGAAGTGCACAATCCTTAGAGCAAAGAAGTAAAGATCAGAATGTGGTGCTGGAAACAAGTGCCTTCAGCACTCTTACAGTGTTGATGTGTTGTTTTTCCCACCTGTGTCAGAAAACGGGCCTTGTATTACAAAATCAGAGAAACCTCAGTTACTAATGACAACTGCTCTACTACAATTCTGCCTTAAATATCATGACACAATTCTGTTGCTACCAAGGCTCTGTGTATTTTATAAGTTATAAGATTAAAGTAAATAGGAATCAATTATCCATATTAGACACCAATTCACCAAAACACACAGTTAATTTTAAAAGAAGCCAGCTAATGTTAGGCCGCAAGTGTGCTTGTAAATGCCGGTGTTCTCATCATTTATGCACTGGGTTGTAAGGTTACTATTCTATAGTGGTATTTTACTAAGGTGCACTAGCGTTTTTCGCTTGCGCTAAAAATCATCTGGCACTAAATGCTGAGACGCCCATAGGAATATTAGGGGTATCTCAGCATTTAGAGGTCCTTTTACTACGGTGCACTGAAAAATGGCCTGTGGTAGTGTAGGCGCATACTTTGGGTGCACGCAGATCCATTTTTCAGCACGCCTGCAAAAAATGCCTTTTTAAAATTTTTTGCCGACAAATGGACGTGCAGCAAAATAAAATTGGTCTGCATCCATTTTGGGTCTGACCCCTTCCATGTTGTCTATTATGGTACTGTTTATTAGTGCTGTTAAATGTGTATATTTTGATACTGTTTCATGTTAGTCCTACTACTAACTACTATTTAGCATTTCTATAGCGCTACAAGGCGTACGCAGCGCTGCACAAAACTAGAAGAAAGACAGTCCCTGTCTCAAAGAGCTGTACAATCTAATAGACAAAAAATAAAGTTAAGCAAATTAAATCAATTAATGTGTACAGGACAGGAGGAGAGGAGGGTAGGTGGAGGCGAGTGGTTTACAATTGGTACGAGTCAAAAGCAATGTAAAGAGGTGGGCTTTCAGTCTAGATTTAAAGGTGGCCAAGGATGGGGCAAGACGTAGGGCTCAGGAAGTTTATTCCAGGCGTAGGGTGCAGCGAGACAGAAGGCGCGAAGTCTTGGAGTTGGCAGTAGTGGAGAAGGAACAGATATAGAGGATTTATCATGGAGCGGAAGTGCACGGGAAGGGGTGTAGGGAAGGACAAGTGTGGAGAGATACTGGGGAGCAGCAGAGTGAGTACATTTATAGGTTAGTAGAAGAAGTTTGAACAGGATGCGAAACAGATAGGGAGCCAGTGAAGTGACTGAGGAGAGGGGTAGTATGAGTAAAGCGACCCTGGCGGAAGACAAGACAGGCAGCAGAGTTTGAACCGATTGGAGAGGGGAGAGGTGACTAAGTGGGAGGCCAGCAAGAAGTAGATTGCAGTAGTCTAATGAGAGGTGACAAGGGTGTGGATGAGGGTTTTGGTAGAGTGTTCGAAAGAAAGGGGCGGATTTACGGATGTTGTAAAGAAAGAACGACAGGTCTTGGCGATGTGCGGATATGAGCAGAGAAGGAGAGAGAGGAGTCAAAGATGACCCCAAGGGTTGCGAGCTGAAGAGACAGGGAGAATGAGAGAGCCATCAACAGAATAGAAAACGGGGGGAGTGGGAGGTGGGTTTGGGGGGGGAAAATGAGAAGCTCGGTTTTGGTCATATTAATTTCAGGTGGCGTTGAGACATCCAGACAGCAATGTCAGAGAAGCACGCTGAAACCTTGGTTTGGATGCAAGGTGAGATATCAGGGGTTAGAAAGGTAGATTTGGGGTCATCAGCATAGAAGATGGTAGAAAAAGCCCTGGGATGAGATTAATGAACCAAGGAAAGAGTGTAGATAGAAAAGAGGAGGGACCAAGAACAGAACCCTGAGGTACGCCGACAGGCAGAGGGATAGAAGTAGAAGACGGATCCACCAGAGTGAAACACTGAAGGTGCGGAGGGAGAGGTAGGAAGAGAACCAGGAACAGACAGAGCCCTGGAATCCAAGTGAGGACAGGGTATCGAGGAGTATGCTGTGATAGCCAGTGTCAAAAGCAGCGGAAAGATCAAGAAGAAATGAGGATGGAATAGAGACCTCTGGATTTAGCCAGTAAAAGGTCATTGGAGACTTAGTAAGACTTTAGTAAGTCCTATTGCTAGATTTCAATTCAGTGTTTCCAAGTTGACCTCATTTATTGTATTTATATTTGGTCATTTAATGTTGTTATGCTGGTAACAAAATAGTTACTTTTATGTTAAAACTGTATTTTATATACACCGCCGTGGGTGGATCTATTCATAAAGTTGGTTAATAAATCCCAATAAATAAAATAATCTGATCACTAATTATTCTGAAGCTATGCACATATCTTTGATAGTGGGTACTTTGCAGGTGGGCAGAGTATGAATGGGTGGGTAATGTATATATATGACTGATAGGAATCCTCAATATCTAAACCCACACTCCACTTCAAACTAATAAGTAGCATTTGAGTGTCATTATTATTATATTATTAGGATGTCTTGTAGCTGTTTAAAGCTTTCTCCTTCTCCAAAGCCAGTAGGATATAATATTCTTCATTGATCCTTCTTTTTCATTTTAATTATCATTCATTACTCCAAACATATTTCACATCGTATGCAGAGGTTCAATCTCAGAGGAAGCTGTGGCAGAAAACAGGAACCCAACATGAATTCATGTTTCACCAAACTAGCTGTCTCAAGGGAAGTGGCCCCCTCCACTTCAGTTTCCATTATGATAATTGTACCAGTCTCATCTCTTCTGTTCTTTCATTAAGATGACCTGACTCTATACATGAGCATTTACATTGGCTCTAAGCTGGTGTAACTGCTTAACATGTGTATATACCTGGTTATATTAGTAGTCTATAAAGGAAAGTAGGCACCAGTCTCCCTCTAGGTGCCTAAATATATGCACACCTTTATAGAATTACCCTTTAATTACCTATATCCCATTATTTTCTCTGGGTCAGTTCAGTAAATGACACACTGAATCTTGTAGTAATACCAATATAGTTCACTGCGCTTTAGTGAATCAGCGGTCCACCCCGGGTGCAGACAGCAAGGGGGTGTATGGAGCAATCGTGTGGCTGTCAGCTCCACCAGTCCCCTGGCACTCTCTGAAGTTACTTCCTGTTCCAGGGCAGGGACCCGTGGAGCTGACAGCTGTGCACTGCTCCGTGTACCTTCTTCTTGCTAGTAGGAAGGGTGGTGGGAGTGATGCTGTAGGATGGTGGTGGTGGGGGGGGGGGGGTATTCACCTCTTGAAGGGACTCAGCGGTGACCTGCCCGGGGTGGCAAGCAAGCTAGGTATGCCACTGCAGTTTACAAAACTAAGGGTACATAAACAGGCAGAATGGAACTAACGAGATAGGAAAGAAATATAGTTATATGGAGACTTGCACGGAGCAAATCAAAATAAAAGCAGCAAATAGGGAGGGTGATAGAAGGAAAATGAGAAAAGGAAAAGGAGAATGGGAAGGGGAGGGAAGGAGAGGAAGAAGATCCAATGGTCTGAGTCAAATCCAACCTATGCGGTGTGGGGGCTCACAGAACATTAAAGGATTGATTAAAAAAGCCATGTTTTATAACAGTTTTTTAAAAGGTGATTTCGTCCGAATGGTGAGATAAAGAGAACTCCAGTGAAAGGAGCAACAAAGAAAAAAGCATGATGTCTAGTGAATTCTAGTTGTGCAGTCTTTGGGCTTGGGAGAACCAGGTGATGGTTGCTAATTTGAATGCAGGAGGCAAACAGGGTAATACGAAATAGCCAGTGATGCTGGGTAATCTGGAAGACATTCTGTGGGCTTTAAATGCAAGTGTGAGTAATTTGAAAATGATTAATTTCTCCACAGGGAGCCAGTGAAATTTCTGGCACAAATGGGACATGGTTGAACGTACGTGCATGAGATATTAATTTTATAGCAGTGTTTTGTATTGATTTTAGTTTTTTTAATTTTGCATGTTGCACACAATCGAGTCTAGTTACTAACAGTGAAAGGACGAGGGAGTGAAAAGTCTCTTGATCACAATAGAATAGCATTGGGTGCCATTTATAGAATTTCCCCCATACTGATTACAGAATACTTTAATCTATTCTTGTACTCAGAACTTTATGTGCAAAGATTTATACCTGCTCTCTCTCATCCTCAGCTACAACTGAAAAAGGCAAGAGCCAAAATCCATACAAATAAATAAATAAATGTCCACCCATGCCTACATTCAAGGCACAATTTCTAACATTTATGCTAGTATTTTATGAAAACACGTGGATGCATTTAAAATAGCACCTAATTATGTGCTTACTTGGCCTCTTAACCTAGATACGCTGTTCTAAAATGACACTTATATACATGATTTTCTCTAATTATATATCTATCCTGTAGTCCAGGAGGAGTGGCCTAGTGGTTAGGGTGGTGGACCTTGTTTCCTGGGGAACTGAGTTCAATTCCCACTTCAGGCACAGGCAAGCTCCTTGTGACTCTGGGCAAGTCACTTAACCCTCCATTGCCCACCACATTGAGCCTGCCATGAGTGGGAAAGTGCGGGGTACAACTGTAATAAAATAAATAAATAAAAATTAAAAATATCTTAACTATAAATCTTTCAAAGAGTTCTGGATTGCCCTAGACATACACACTAAGGGGGAAGCTATCAAGCTGCATTAGGGCTCTAAGATGCATATTTGCCTCTTACACATTTATTTATTATTTATTTATTGCATTTGTATCCCACATTTTCCCACCTCTTTGCAGGCTCAATGTGGCTTACAATACATCAGTGGATATGGAAGTAAGAAGAGAATAGATATTTGGTATACAGATAGATTTTAGATTGCATGTAATGGAATACATGTAGTAATATAACAGAAGGCATTATTAAACATTCTGGATATATGTGGGGAGTTTCACATGTGTTGATCTCTGTGTATATCTTGTCAAAGAGATGGTCCTTCAGTTTGTTTTCGGAAGTTGGCCTACCACTTAGCCATCTATCCCCCCTTCAGTCTGTTCAGCAACTCTGCTGCACGTCTCATATTCCGCCAGAACCGATCTACCTCATCTACCCCTCTCCTCAGGTCACTTCACTGGCTTCCGATCAGATACCGCATTCAATTCAAGCTTCTCCTTCTTACCTACAAATGCACTCAGTCTGCTGCCCCTCACTACCTCTCTACCCTCATCTCCCCTTACGTTCCCCGCCCGTAACCTCCGTTCACAGGATAAATCCCTCCTCTCAGTACCCTTCTCCACCACCGCCAACTCCGATGGGTCTTCAGTTGTTTTCGGAGTTGGTCAGTTCATAGATCGCTTTTAGGTTGCGTGGCAACGCGTTCCAGAATTGCGTGCTCATATAGGAAAAGGTTGATGCATGCATTAATTTGTATTTAAATTGTAGTTAAAGGACACTAATGAGACTTAAATTACCATAGAAACAGAGAAAAATGTAGACAAAGACCATATGGCCTATCCAGTCTGTCCATCCATGTCATCTACTCTCCTTAGAGATCCTATGTACCTGTCCCAAACTCTCTTGAAATTTTAATACAGTTTTCATTCTCTACCACATCACTGTGAGGCCGTTCCTCGAATTCACCACCCTTTCCATGAAGAAGTATTTCTTCAGGTTACTTCTGAGTTTATCTCCTTTCACCTTCAACCTATACCCCTTTGTTCTAGAGCTTCTATTCTATTGAAAGAGACTCGTCTCCTGTGCATTTATGCCACATAAGTATTTAAATGCCTTTATCATATCTCCCCTCTCCCACCTTTCTTCCAAAGAATACATATTGAGATCTTTAAATCTCTCCCAATACGCTTTATGGCGAAGACCACAGACCATCATGCAGCATTAACACGTCACCACAAGCTACATAGTAATGAGATGCAAAACATGGAATATCCCCTTATCTTTGTTTGTCCTGTTTGTCTGTCCTAATTAGATTGTAAGCTCTGTCGAGCAGGGACTGTCTCTTCATGTTCAAGTGTACAGCGCTGTGTACGTCTAGTAGCACTATAGAAATGATAAGTAGTAGTAGTAAGGCAGCTCATTACTATGCACATATATAACACATCGTGCTGTGAACACTACAACCTGCATTTTAGCTGGAAAAATAACTTCAGCCAAAGGTTGGGGTTATTTTATCATCTAAATAGAATTAGACCTTAAAAGGGTAGCCCTCCTGATCAGCACTTGGACCCCCCATACAAAACTTCAATGCCTCCATCAGCATCTGCACCCCCTGGCAGAAGACCCTAATTTCCCCCCATCAGCACCCAGACTCTCCCATCACATTACTCCAACACCCCACCCACCATTGCTGTGAAGATCCATCCCTACTGAAAAGGCCCACCCACCAAATGAACCTCTGACACCCATTGAACTATATTTCCTATTCCCTGATGTTCTAGGGGATCACCGAACAGGAGTGACCTATTGAAGCATGACCCCTAGTGGTAGTACCACAAGACTATCACTAAGGGTGCCATTTTGGAAGACAGTGCTGGCAAAGGCAGGCATTACAGGGATTGTTCGTGCCCATGGACCCTAGACCACCAGGGACTAGTAAAGGGAGAATCATGGGGTTTGGGGGGTTCATTTAATGGGTGTGTCTTTTGAGTGAGGGTAGAGCTTCAGAGCAATAGAGATAGGGCTTCTGATCAGGATAGGGCAGGGTCTTTTGCAGGGGTTGCAGTTGCTGATGGAGGGGTCAGAGTCTAGTGCAGATGCTGATGGGGGGTTGGGGGTCATGTGTGGAGGGTGCAGGTACAATGGGTGGGGTCAGGATCTTCTGCATGGGGTGTGTGAATGCTGATCAGCAGCTCTCATCTTCTGTGATGGGTTGGGGACAACACCATAGCCTTTTAAAAATGCAGCCGGGAAACATGGGGCCACACTCCCAAAACACTGGAATAACTCTTCTTGTGAGGTAGCTCGTAGGCGGAATTATTCCTTTACCACAGAAGTCAGCAAACTGAGGTACAGAGATATTGCAGGTTAGTGACTCCTGTGGTAAATCAATGTGTGGTAAAAAGGCTTGTCTTTTACCACACCTTGATAATCTCCCTTCTAATGGGGGTAGTTGCTAAGATACAGTAAAAGTTGTCCTTTTACTGTATCTTTGATTACCACAGAAGTCAATAAACAGTGGTAACACAGTACTGCAGATTAGTGACTCTTAGAGTACAGAAATAATGTCACTTGTGATAAAACTCACAAGTTGTATTAGTCTGCTCCCTGGGAGCATTTTTTAATGGGACCAGAGCAGAAAGTACTCCCCTCTCCCGTTCCCCCAAAAGACAACCCTAGAGACCCTCTCTGAAAAGGCCCCCCTCTAGAGGCCCTCCTGGAGATGCTTCCTCACCAAAGAAACCACCCCATACAGGACCCTCTGAAGACACTTCCTCAGAGACCCCCTCCTAGTAGAGATCTCCAAATGCCCCCTCCCCATAGAGATACCACCCTAAACACACCGCCTCTCTGTGCAGACCCAAGACTCCCCATCCTCCTGTAGCTCCCTTCCACCCCACCCCCACTTGGGACTACCTTATGTCTCCCTGATGGTCTAAGATAGGGTGGAGAGATATAAGACCCAGTTGTTTCTGTCCATGCTGGCTCTAGATTCCAAATGGTGGCTGCAACTTTAATGATAGTCTTGGGGTACTACTTCTAGGAGTCAGGGGGCCATATAAGGCTTTTCTCTGCCTGATCCCTAGCAGTGGTACCATGACACTACCAATAGAAGTTACAACCACCATTTTGAATCTGGATCTTGCATGGGCTGGAATGACCGGGGCTCACTCTTGTCTACTGTTCCCTAGAACACTAGAGGACTACAGAGGGTGCTGTCTGGGTGGTCTCCATAGGGAGGGGCAGCTTTGAGGGAGTATCTTCATGGAGCACTCTTTGGGGAGGGGATCTTTTCAGGGAATCCTGGGGGAAGGGGAGGGGAAGGACCTTTTTTCTCTCACCCATTGAAGATGCCACCTGGGAACCTCAGACGTAGGGAAAATAAAGCAACTTGCAATATTCACCTTAAGCTGCATTATTTATTTTACATAATAATGAGATGTGTTACATAAATATGCATGTTTTGCATCTCATGATTAGGTAGCCCACACACAGTACCTAGGCTAACATCTTACCATAATGCAATGCACATTATTGCCATTTAATACTTGTAACACATTTTAGTGGCTACCTAAACATTAACTGTCTGGTGCTGATGAAATTCTAATAGAAAATTAAGGAAATGATGATTGCTTTGTTTCTGTATAAGGTTTATTTCTTTTGTAGTTTTAAAACTGCATAAATAAAAAAAATTATAAAAAAGGAAATAATGATCATATAACATGTCTCAAGGTATGCATTCATGCATGTGTATGTATGTAGCTGTTGAAGATGAAGCCTTTACAGAGTACCTTTAAAAGCTGTGGGTCTCTGTTTTTTTTTTTTAAGTTTTTCTTACTCCATAATAAAACTTGTTTTAAAACAGTGACTGCAATAATTTTCCTTCAGGAAGGAATGAAGGCAAGCAAGCAGATAACTAGACTATGTCCTTGAAAGGGAATGAAGGTCTCTTATTTCATAAATGTTTCTGATTTGCTGCCTCTATGGCATATGTTATGAAAAACAGGCCCCTAATGTATTTACCTTTTTTTCCTCAATATTTTATTTTTATATATATGATGAATTAGATATACATGATTTAAAAATATAGACATTAATTATCAAAGCCCTTTCCACGTGAAAACAGTGTTTTGCCCACAAAAATGAACTTTTAGAAAATTGCCCATTCTCTAGGTCAGTGTATCCCAAGTCCGATCCTGGAGTACCCCTTGCCAGTCAGGTTTTCAGGATATCCACAGTGAATATGCATTAAAGATATTTGCATATAATGGAGGCCGTGTTTGCAAATCAAGTTCATGCATATTCATTGTGGATATCCTGAAAACCTGACTGGCAAACAGTACTCCGGGACTGGATTTGGGAAACACTGCTCTAGGTGGGTAAATGTATACTCATGGGGCTAGATTCTATATTTTGGCACCAAAAAATTGCCTACCGCTTACGCCAGGAATTCGTGCTTAACGTTAGGCTTAGCCAATTGCACTAACTGAAATGCAGTACAAATCTACATTATATTAGGTGCATATCCCTGTTATTCTATAACAATGTGTTAATTTTAGGAACACCCCTGTTATGCCCATGCCCTCCCGTTTTCATGCCCCCTTTTTAAGACTGCACGTACATTTTAGGTATACATCTCGCTCCTAAATTTACATATATGTCAATTAAATCTAATTAGTGTCATTAATTGCTTGATTAAAAACCAATTACCTCTAATTAGCTTGTTATTCAATTAAATTGCACATACAAATTGGGCATGTGCACAATTTTGCGAGACTTTTATATAATTAACGGGGATGGTGCTTTTTGTGCACACTTTTACCCACTGTAGGGATAGACATCATCAAGGATGGGGCTGAAGTGAATTTTGGAAGCACGCACATGCTTTTAATTTTCAAAATTCTGCATACATTTTTACACAGAAATATGATTTTCACAAATTATCAGATGTAAATGTGAGCATGTATATTTTCTGGGGTACCTGTAACTTTAAAGTGAAAGTGCATAAGTGCTTTTCACGTCTGCTTATTTGGAAAATCCTATACGTTCCACAGAGTAAAAAGTAGATGAGAACTGCTCACCAACATGGAACGTTATAAATTTACCCTCATAGATATTACTTGTATGTTATCATTAGATCTGAAAACAAATGTTGTAATGGAGACCATAAAAGAGTCAGAGAGGTAGTTTTAAGAAAATAGGACATTCTAAATAATTAGGAGGTCTTTTACAAAGCGTTAGTAAGCCCAGGGCATTAAAGGGTCCTTTTACAAAGGCGCGCTGAAAAATGGCTTGCGGTAATGTAGGCATGAGGTTTGGGCGTGCGCCGATCCATTTTTCAGTGTGCCTGTAAAAAAGGGCCCTTTTAAACATTTTTTCCGAAAATGGATGTGCGGCAAAATCAAATTGTTGTGTGTCCATTTTGGGTCTGAGACCTTACCGCCAGCCACTGACCTAGCGGTAAAGAATCACACATCAAATGCCACTTGGTGCATGTCCGATACATGTGTCCGAAAATAAAAATTATTTTTTGAACGTGCGTATCGGACACGCACCAAAATGAAATTACCGCAAGAGCCACACAGTAGCTGGGCGATAACTCCATTTTGGCATGTGTTGGACCAAAGTAGATGCTTACGTGGCTTAGTAAAAAAAATTCTACGAGAAGACGAATGTGGTCAAACTTATGAGTATAATATAGAAAGCGAGCTGCAATATTTGCAGATATTTCAATCAATAATCAGGGACACCCACCAGCACAATATTACAATAATATAATTTTGAGAATAAATAAGCTTGTAATAGGATCTTTACAGTATCCCTGCTGAAATAACTGCATTGTCCATTGCTAATGTAAACCTGACCATACAACATTAGAAATTGTAGCTGGGTCCCCCTTCCAGGACCAGCTGGGCTCAACCCTGCTTAGCTTCCTTCATCACCCAACTGTTGCCTCGCTCCACACCACCTTGGCCTGTTCTGTGAACTCAGCGCCAGACCCCCTGAGAGCTTGCAGGACTTCCTCCTCTCTCTATTGTTGCCACAGAGGCTCAATCAAGGCAAAACGTTTATAGAAAAAAAAACTTTATTTTCTTGCTTCCATTCAGCATAGACACAAAGGAAAACACCTTACTCCCAGGTTGTTAAGGTTTGCTGCCAAAGTCTCATTCAGGGTTTAAACAGTACATATAACTTCACTTTAGCCAAAATTACTTCTTTTAGGGAACAGTACATTATCAGAAAGAAAACACCATAGCTTGGTAGGTTGCAGGCCCAAACCTTTCCAGTATGAAACAGTTTACACAGTCTTTCTTACAGCACAGCTACACAGCTTTGGTCCCACCGGGTTCAGACTGGGGTTTCAATTGTGCCAGCCCTCTTTCTCTCCCAGGGGCTGCACCTGTTTCCTTAGTAGAGATCTCCCCCAGCGCCTCAGTCTCTCTCCTCTGGTCTTCCACCAGTCTCTCCAAGGCACAGCTAGCCACCCTCTTACAGCAGCTTTTCGGGTTTGAGTCAGAGCTCCAATCTCCATCTGTTCCTCCTCTAGTCCTTCAGTAACCTCCATTTTATCCTCCTCTTAAACTTCCCCCGCCCCCAACCTCTCCAGCTGGCCCTCATCACCTTCCTCAGAGACCATTTCCCAATCTTCTATCTCCTCCCCTAATTCTTGCACAGCCGGGTGGGAAGAGAGGGATTCTGGGACTGGTAGTTCCTCCTCTTCTTCCTTAACCCGGCCAACCTCTCTGCCTCCGGTAGAGCAGCTTTATGAATGTGGGTGTTGTGCACATGAAGTCTGCCCCGTTGGGGTTCCCCGGCTGCCTGCACCCCCCTTCTACGTGCCTTCCCGGATCCCCTTTTACCTACCCTCTCACAAAATATATAGTCCAAAAGAAAGATATGAATCTATAAAAACCACTAAGTAGCTAATAGATGAAACTGGAGTAATACTGGAATATGACAATATTGGAATCAGTGAAGGCTGTTCTAACCCACCAGTTATCCAGCATGCAGTACTTTTTGTATGATTAAGAACGAGACGGTGTTTCCACAGCCAGTCTGCCACTGAATTCAGGCATTCATGCAAAAGAGAAAGGTTGGGTGGTTTAGGTGAAGTATAGAAAACCAATAAAATATCATCCATATAGAAATGAAAATAATTCCAAAATCGTGTATAATAATGCTAATGGGCTGAGAAGTAGGTTAAATAAAATGGGGGAGAGAGTAGATCCCTGTGGTACCCCGCAAAATAAAGATCAAACAGAAAAAATATAAGTTGACGTCCTTACTTGAAAAGCATATCCTTCTAAAAAAAGACAAGAAATTATAGACTATACCTGTAATACATATCTCAGTTACTCTTGAGAGAAGTAAAGAATCGACAAGATCAAAAGCTGACTGAAGATCTAAAGAAACCAATAGAGCTATACATCCCTTATCTTGCTGAAAATGTAAGTCGCTTATAAGAGAATCCAAAACTGTCTCATAGCAGTGTCCTGGGTGAAAAACCCGATTGTCAAGATGTAAGGCAAAGACTTCATCTACATGATCAATCAATTGGAGAAATATTACCTTCTCAACAATCTTAGCAAGAAATAAATTAGATATCAATGTATAATTTGCTGGGTATTGAGGATCTAGTGTACTTTTTTTTAAAGCAATGGTTTGACTTCAGCTGTCTTCCAATGATCAAGCATCGGACCAGAAGATAAAGCATTGGTAATGATCATAAGTATCATAGGATGCAAAGCCCAGGTCTGTGGTTTGAATCCGATGATGATATGGATCTAGGAT
Organism: Microcaecilia unicolor; assembly: GCF_901765095.1. Classification (NCBI taxonomy): domain Eukaryota; kingdom Metazoa; phylum Chordata; class Amphibia; order Gymnophiona; family Siphonopidae; genus Microcaecilia; species Microcaecilia unicolor. Next base: position 79,327 of record NW_021963306.1, on the reverse strand, counting down.
ATATTCTTGGGAGGGGGGGGGGGTAAGCTATCAATGTGGCCTACTATTAGGCCAGGTTATTTTACCACAAGTCGGGTTATTTTACCCAATGTGGTAAAATAACCCAACAGTAGCCCACATTGATAACTTCCCCCCTTAGCCTTGTTCAAAAAATTTAGGGGTCAATATTCTGCCGGCAGAAGTGAAATTTTTGCTAATTGCCACTGGCGTTATTCCTGGATATTCAATGCTGGGCCATGTCTGGGTTTCAGCATTGAATATCCTTTTATGCGGAACCAGCTAATCTTACCTGGTTAAGTCGATATCTCTAAAGATAGGACTGTGTTTTATGCAGTCCCATTTATGCAGTTCCCTGGCTGATTAAATGCTGAATATCAGCTCTTAACGAGCCAATTGCTAACTCTGCCCCTGGAATACTCCCAAAATAGACGGTTTTCACTTAGGCGCAAACCGCTAATTTTCAGCAGTGATATCTGGTTAAATGCTGCTGAAAATTAGTGGATAGCACTAAACAAGTTATTTAACTGGTCAGTGGCTGTTTCTGGTTGATTAAATCATTTTAAATATTAACCAGTCAGTGATTTAGAGAGAGTAGTAAGGGCTGGAAACACAAAAAGAAGACCAGCAGTGAGACAGACTGTCAGTTATAAAAAATCACTAGAATCCTGAAATTTGGACTCTTGTTTTGGTGAAATAATAATATCAGATGATTAACACAATGTTTCAACCTTTAGATGGAAATAATAGGCAATCTCTTCTGCCATAGGAGGAGATGGGGCAAGATCGCCCCTCTTTAGTGAACTGAGATGGAAAATGGAATACACTAGATTTGTAGAAGTTTTAATGAGCTGATTGTAGTATGATTTGTGTGCAGTTTTAAGCTGAGCACTATAGATTTCTGTCAGGACTTGCAGAGCAGCAAGGTTTCCAAAGATCTATGTTTCCCTCCACTGGCACTTGGCACTCCTAATCAGTTGTTTAAGCAGTTTTGTATGGAGAGCCCTCCAAAACCCACCCAAAACCTACTGTACACCACTAGACTAGCCCTTATGCCTGAAGGTGTCATCCATATGTAGGTACATTAGGTTTCTGGTGGGTTTGAAGGGCTCACACATTCCACCACAAGTGTACTAGTTAGAGTGAGATTATGGGCCTGAGTATCCTTCTCTTCAGTTCACAGTCTGACCACGAGGCTACTCCAGGTTCCTGCTTGCTGCTTTAATAGGACTTATCCAACAATAGAAACTGATAAATCTTAAACTGCTTTTGGGGACATAGTAGGGCTGGGGTGAACAAACATGTGGATAAAGGTGAGCGGTCATTTAGGGCACATTTTGATCACATAGGTCATGATCGAAACAGGCGTAGATGAAAATGTTTTAATTTTGGCCCTAGATGTTTTCATTTTGTTCTATTAATGCAGAAAAACCTCTATCTTTGAAGTCACCCGGGTCCCACCCATAGCACGCCCTCAACTTGCCCCCTTGAAATTTGGACCAACTGTGGAGCAAAACGTCTAAAATTAGTGTGTCAAAATTGCAATTTAGATGTTTTGTAGAGAAAACGTCCTTCTGCCACCTTTGATATTTTTGGACTTTTTTTGTTTGTTTATTTTGAAAATGAGCCTCATAGTCTTTATCTGTTGAAATCTTTTTATGTTTTTATGTTTCTTAAATCCCAGTATTAATGCCAACAACACTAAGAAATCCTCACAATCTTCCTCAACCCAAATCACTAAACTTAATAAGTTTAATGGTCTTCTTTTCTATCTCATTATGTTTCTAGACAGTCACATTTGTTTTAATTACTGCTTTAGATACAGCACAGTTGACTTTTGACTGGTTCTTGATCTTATTCAATTCCACTTTCTCTCTTTCAGTTCCTTCTTAACCTTTTGACACTATTTGAATTATACTTCAGCTTATTTCATTAAGATCAAACCACTTATTTATCTGCACTTCTAAATTCTTAATTGCAGATAGGAAAGTTTTTCAAAAATGTTAATGCAATGTAAATTAAAGTAGCAGTCTGCAGATCCACTAGTTCCTCAGGAACTAGTAAACCATGGTAAACTGCTCTCAGATAATTATGTGATACTATGATCTGTAGATCTTTCTAAGTTCTTTGTATGCAGCATAAAAGTCAAGCTAAGTTGTTACTATTCTTTTTGCTGTAGCTCTGAAATTAATTGTTAATAATTGGAAAAATGTTTCTATGCTAACTGTGCGTATGTGGTGGAGTTATGTCTGCTAAATTTATAAGTAAGAGAGTGATTGCTGAGAAGGGTAGGCTCTTGTATCAGTTTCATGCTGTATGGTCTCTTATTGATGACATTAAGGTGTATTTTCAAAGAACTACCGATGGAACTTTGTAAGTCTAAGTGCTTTGAAAATGAGTCCCATCAACTAGCAACTCGTGTTTTGATCTTGTAGTTCTATCTGTTATTGTTGATATTAATTTTTTAAAATATAGGGGCCCTTTTACTAAGCAGCGTGGAGGGGCATAATCGAATGGGGCCAGCCATCTATATGGGCGGCCATCTCTAAAGCCGGCCCCGGAAAGCGGCATACCCGACCGTATTATCGAAACAAGATGGCCGGCCATCTTTCATTTCAATAATACGGTCGGGGCCGGCCAAATCTCAACATTTGGACCGGCGTTGGAGGCTTGGTCCTAAAAATAAATGGACCAAGTGAAGCTGGCGAAGTGCTCGTCAGAGCCGGCCTTTTTTTTTCCATTATTGGCCGAAGCCGGCCATCTCATAATCACGCCCCTGTCCCGCCTTCCGTACCCTGCCGAAACGCCCTCTTTAACTTTGGCTTGCCCTGCGACGGAATGCAGTTGAAGCCGACCAAAATCGGCTTTCCATTATACCGATTTGTTCAGTTCGGTCATCTCCAGATTTGTGTTGGAAGATGGCCGACCTACTCGTTCGAAAATGAGCTGGATAGGTGACTAACCTGCTTATAATCGAATGAGAAAAACGCCCAAGTTCCGACCTAAATCGGGAGATGGACGTTTATCTCACAAAAACGAATAAAGCGGTATAATCGAAAGCCGATTTTTGGACGTTTTCAACTGCAATCCGTCGCGGATGCGGACAAAGTTGATGGGGCGTGTCAGAGGTGTGGCGAAGGCGGAACTGGGGCGTGGTTATCTGCCGAACAGAGATGGGCGCATTTCACGATAATGGGAAAAAAGTATGCGTTTTTAGCTAGAATTTAGGACACTTTTCCTGGACCCTGTTTTTTTCACGAATAAGGCCCCAAAAAGTGCCCTAAATGACCAGATGACCACTGGAGGGAATTGGGGATGACCTCCCCTGACTCCCCCAGTGGTCACTAACCCCCTCCCACACAAAAAATGAAGTTTCTCAACTTTTTATTTTCACCCTCAAATGTCATACCCAGCTCCCTGACAGCAGTATGCAGGTCACTGGAGGAGTTGTTAGGGGTGCAGTGGACTTCAGGCAGGTGGACCCAGGCCCATCCCCCCTACCTGTTACAATTGTGCTGCTTAATGCTTATTAGTCGTCCAACCCCCCCAAACCCACTGTACCCACATGTAGGTGCCCCCCTTCACCCCTTAGGGCTATAGTAATGGTGTAGACTTGTGGGCAGTGGGGTGTGAGGGGGATTTGGGGGCTCAACACCAAGAGAAGGGTGCTATGCACCTGGGAGCTCTTTTACCTTTTTGTTTGTTTTTGTAAAAGTGCCCCCTAGGGTGCCCGGTTATGTCCTGGCATGTGAGGGGGACCAGTGCACTACGAATCCTGGCCCCTCCCACGAACAAATGCCTTGGATTTATTTGTTTTTGAGCTGGGCGCTTTCATTTTCCATTATCGCTGAAAAACAAAAACGCCCAGCTCACACATTGTTGAATAAAAACATGGGCGTCTATTTTTTCCCAAAATACGGTTCGGTCCGCCCCTTCACGGACCCGTTCTTGGAGATAAACGCCCATGGAGATAGGCGTTTTCGTTCAATTATGCCCCTCTAAGCACACCTAATGTGTGTCAATTTGAGTTACCACCCGGCTACTGCATGGCCGTTGCAGTAATTTCATTTTGATGCGCATCCACTATGCGTACTGGAAAATATTTTTATTTTCTGGCACGCGGGTGGTAATTGGCATTTTACGCGCATAGACCATTACTGCCCAGTTACCACGTGAGACCTTACCACTAGGTCAATGGCTGGCAGTAAGGTCTCAGACCCAAAATGGACGCACAGTAATTTTCATTTTGCCGCACGTCCGTTTTCGGCAAAAATCTTTAAAGGGCATTTTTTACAGGTGCGCTGAAAAATGATTCTGCGTGCACCCAAAACATGTGTCTACACTACCACAGGCTGTTTTTCAGCTCACCTTTATAAAAGGGCCCCATAAAGTATTTGAACTTAAAAAAAAAAGAATCTTGTACCTTTGATGGCAGGGAGCGCTATCATAGCACCTCCAAAAGAGGGATGATCATTGTCACCTTCTACACTATCCAAGTGACAAAGATTAGGGATGAGCATTTGTTAGCACACATTTGGCGTGTTAGTCTGTCCCAACAGAGGTATTTGACATAGAATGATTGACAGAAGAAAAGGTACTTTATTTGCAGAGTAGTTACATAACAATTCCATGCAATTGCAGCAATAAATAATTCACTGCAGCGATTCTAACAGTATATAAATGCATGCATGCAATAACAACAGCAAATTACTTAACCCAGTTATCACAGAACAGTAGCAGTCACAGAAATATGACAGACCCCAAACTTTGAAAAGAGTCAGGGACTCAAACCGTGCACTACATGGACCCTGACCGTAATTGCCCTCAAAAGTCATCTAAGCTATATAGAAAGATCAACCAGTCCCATCTCTGAATATCACCCAGAAGTGGTACTTATCTAAGTATAATGCAAAGATCATCCATGATGTTTCTCATTTCTCTTTCATTCCGTAGTCACTCCGGGGTGACTACAGATGAGGCATCAATTGTGGAGAGCCCCAAGGACTGGTTACACAGTCTGGACCATCATAGCCAAATCTGTAATCTTGTATTGAGTTGTAATAGTATTTCAGACATTAAGCAATGCCCTGCCCAGTCCTATTCAGCATAACAGGCTGGTGCAGCTAGGTAAAAATACAAATGGAGAAAAAGGTTAGAACGTACTTTGAAGAATCTTACTTGTTTGTACGGTGAAGCCTGTGTACCTTGTCCTGCATTGTCTGATCTCACACAGGCTTGCTTCAGCATAAACAGCATGTACAATTTAAACAGGGGGATAAATGATGAAATTTAGACTCATACGTTTTGGTGGTGGCATTGTATTTCTACCACTCCTAGTTATAAAGATCAAGAATTATCCTACATTTTGACTCCTGTTTGCTTGTGCAGTTAAGAACAGCATCCACACACTACTTTGCTTTGTAATTTTGTCTTATCAATCCACCCTGCTGCAGTTCATACCAGAATATTTAATTGGAAATACCATTGTTCAGTTTTGACATAAAATGACAATGCATATGCTCCTTTATGACATCCGCTAGACACTTGTTTGACTACAAAGAAATGGTTGCCCTTCTTTCATGATCCCAGCAAGACATGTCAAAACAATTCAGAGTTTATAAGTAATTTTTCTGCCTTAATCCTGTTTAACAAGTTTGAAAATTATTTCTACTGAATGAAACCTTAACTGTTTAAGAATGATTGATTCAATTTTTTGCTCCCTGAAGACTGGCATGAATACTCCATATAAAGAGTATTTGCCAACTCAGTCTACATGACTGTGGGCTACCATTAAGATGGGTTATTTTACCGTTAATCTGCATAAAATAGATCAAATTGTATGACTCACTTGACTCTCCCTTGAAAAAGTGCAGTCCAAAATTCAACCCAAAAAATCCCTAACCTCTGATAACAATGCGTGTCGCCCCAACATATTTATGCATATATAGACATTTCACATATATATTTTCATCTCTGTATTAGGAAGTCTTTCTTGATGCAAGCTTCATGCAGGCTGTGGAGCTACTCACATACTTCTGAATATGGCCATTTGCGTAAGATCATTCAAAGGGGTGAATCAGAGACTGAGCTGCACCTAGAAGTCCAAAAACCACATTTCTGCAGAAATTACCCTCCTATGTTTTATACACGGAACCCCCAAAGTCTGTAATTTTCAGCAAAAACTTTTAAAAAGGCCTTTTTTACGGGTGCACTGAAAAATGGATGTGTGCGCCCAAAACACGCGCCTACACTAGCGCAGCCCATTTTTCAGAGCACCTTAATAAAATAGTCCCTATGTATTTAGGGGACAATTCTACAACAGACTGCCTACGATTAGGTGCCTGGAGTATATACACTAGGAGACAAATTCTATATACTGCACGTGAAAAACCAGACATGCTTGCAGGCTTATTTTCTAAAGAGAAGGGCGCCCATCTTCTGACACAAATCGGGAGATGGGCGTCCTTCTCTCAGGGGCGCCCAAATCGGCATAATCGAAAGCTGATTTTGGATGCCCTCAACTGCTTTCCGTCGTGGGGACAACCAAAGTTCACAGGGGCGTGTCGGCAGCATAGTGAAGGCGGGACTAGGGCATGCTTAAGAGATGGGCGTCCTCGACCAATAACGGAAAAAATAAGGGCGTCCCTGATGAGCACTTGGCCGACTTTACTTGGTCCATTTTTTCTTGCGACCAAGCCTCAAAAATGTGCCCGAACTGACCAGATGACCACAGGAGGCAATTGGGGATGACCTCCCGTTACTCCCCCAGTTGTCACCAACCCCCTCCCACCCTAAAAAAAAAACTTACATTTTTTGTTTTGACAGCCTCTATGCCAGCCTCAAATGTCATACCCAGCTCCATGACAGCAGTATCCAGGTCCCTGGAGCAGTTTTAGTGGGTGCAGTGCACTTCAGGCAGGCGGACCCAGGCCCATCCCTCCACCTGTTACACTTGTGGTGGTAAATGTGAGCCCTCCTCAACCCATCCGAAACCCACGGTAGCCACATGTAGGTGCCCCCTTCACCCGTAAGGGCTATGGTAGTGGTGTACAGTTGTGGGGAGTGGTTTTTTTTTTGGGGGGGGGTTGGGGGGCTCAGCACCCAAGGTGAGGGAGTTATGCACCTGGGAGCAATTTATGAAGTCCACTGCAGTGTCCCCTAGGGTACCCGGTTGGTGTCCTGGCATGTCAGGGGGACAAGTGCACTACGAATGCTGGCTCCTCCCATGACCAAATGGCTTGGATTTGGTCGTTCCTGAGATGAACGTCCTCGGTTTCCATTATTGCCAAAAACCGGGGACGACCATCTCTAAGGATGACCTAAGGACGACCATCTCTAAGGTCGACATAAATGTTGAGATTTGGGCATCCCCGGCCATATTATCGAAACGAAAGATGGAGCCCCCCCCCCCCCCCCCCAGAGGCCACTAGACCCCCCCCAGAGGCCACTAGATTACTAGTAGCGCACCTTTAGAGGTAGGACTGGAGAGGGCTGTAGTGTGCAGCGGACATCCAAGCAGAGCCTCTGGGCCTTCAGGCACTGCCTAGTTGCCCGAATAGTCAGTCCGCCCCAGGCTCAACTCAAGTACGAACACTGTTCTCCCACTTGTCAATGAAGCTCGCGCCTGCCCCTGTGGCCCATATGTACTTGCTCCTGCCTTGTGACTTGGAGTATCACAACTGTGCTGAGCCCGCCACAGCATGAACCACCGTGCCGATCTGATTGAAGAGTCTGCCACAGCCGACCTAAAGAAAAACGTGCTGCAAAGAGCCCTTCACAGTGCCGTGAGCCCACCGATTTGAAGATCCACGGCATGAAGAGCCCACAAAATCGGCAGCTGCTGCATCGGAGCAGTTTTAGAAAATGTTGAATGTGCTTCTGCCTGCTGCTGAGCTGAAGTAAGCCTTCTTGAATTCAACTTGGGCTTCCTCCACCATTGCTAGTGCCTGCCTGCTGTCTAGGTTAAAAAAAATGTAAGAACATTTTATATTGGAGCTTTGGGGACAGGAGTTGATGCTAGACTGTGATGGTGTGGGAAGGGCAAACTCAGTACCAGGTGGGAGTGGGGATTGATGTTGGATTGTGGAGTAGAGAAGAGAGGGGAGCCATGAGAGGGTGGGGGATGGTGGGGTATAGAGAAGGGCAGAGGTGATGCCAGTCTATAATGTGGTGGAGGTATGGAAGGGCAGGGGCAATAGTCTATGAGGGGGCGGGGGTATGGAAGGGCAGGGGTTATGCCAGTCTATGAGGGTGTGAAGCCAGTTTATGAGGGAGTGGAAGTATGAAAGTGCAGGAGTGATTCTGGTTTTTGTCGGGTGGGGTTATGGAAGGGCAGGGGTGATGCTTGGCTATGGGACAATTTCTGTATGTTCCTGCTATCTATTTTTGGTTTCTTACTGAATGTGTGTGCCTGTTTAGGGCTCTGAAGAACACAACCTCTTCTCAGCCATGTCCCTGGTTCCTCTGCTGTCATGGCCTGCTTTGTACTAGTTTTTCCTGCTCAGGAGCATAAGCATTTTGTTTACTTAGAAATCCATCATCAATAACACTCTAAGGCATTATTTAGGAGTATACTAAGCACTACTCAACCTGTATGCCTAGTGCCCCCCCCCCCCCCCCCCAATGTCAAGTCTAGCTACGCCCTGGTAGAGATTTATATCATTCCTGTTGCTGTGTTTTCAAAGTAAGTGATGAATTGGCACTTAGGACCCAGCATAATATTTGCATTACTGCCTTTTCCTAGGTAGGGTTGTTGCTCTTGGGAGTTAGTACTTTTATGGTATTGTACGTTTCCGAGTGTTCTTGCAGGCTTTTGTGTTACTTTGGTGTCTGGCTCTGTACTGTCCTTACTGAGGCAATATCAAACCAAGTTGAGGTATTTTGCTCATGTATAGTTTCTGTGTAGAGAATCTTGCTTGTTCTGTTTTCCAAACACAAGATGTGTTAGTGTTCTGTCTTTTTATATACTCTGTAGAACCACCTCCACCCCTAAGGATGGCCCTGTTTGAGTACCAAACAAAAAGGAACCACCAAGGTGGAGAAACTGGATCTACTACGAGGGGAAAAGTCGGGAACGGAAAGTAGCGTGATCAACACAACACTTCCAAAAAAACATGGAGACGAGTAGTTAAAAATAGTTCTTTAATAAGACTCGACACAGCAATGTGTTTCGGCGAACAACACCTGCCTCAGGAGTCTACGTGTTGTCAATGTCGGTAAAAGGAACTGGAACATGGACAAACCGAATCAAGTCTTTAAGAAGACTGATGATTGGTAACTGTACCAGACACATGGGTAAAGGGAGAACAAAACTGTGAAGAAAATCGAATATAAAAAATGCCCAATAAGGAAATCGCTGAGGACCAACACCTTTTCTTCACCTTTTTACAGATCAAATTTGGAAGTAAATGTTGTTTTAAAGACATTTGTTTCTGCCAGGAACTTGTGACCTGGATTGGCACTGTTGGAAACAGGATACTGGGCTTCATGGACCATTGGTCTGACCCAGTATGGCTATTCTTATGTTCTTGCTTGAAATTTGAAGAACACTGTGTAACATTTTTCAGTTTATGCCGTAATACCTCAAACCACCTCAGTGTAGTCAAGTTCTCAAATCTTTTGATGAGAGTAATAAAACATGCTAAGTTCTTATTACATTTTGGTTTAAATATTACTCAAATTTACAATTATGAGCTAATGATTTCATGCATTTTAATTTATGTTCAACAAATTCACATTTGTTTTAAGAGAGAATGAAACATAAAACTGGTTTTATAAACACAGTGAAAAATTATTTAGTTTATTTCTAGTCTGCCTTGAGAATTAGTCATGGCCAGAAGAGTCCCCTGGATATAAGCAGTCACACACAAAGACGCTGTTGGATAATCAGTACAGCCATTGGTGTCAAAATGTCAAAATAGTTGCTTTGCATCTCTCTGTGGACCCCAGCATTTTAAAAAGTGGAATGACATCCCATTTTTCATCCTCTCAAAAAATGAGAACTGTACATTTCACCAGTTTAATCATTCAATAAAACATAATGGTTCCCAGAGGAAGGTAATGCTGTGCAGATATTGGAATCTAAAATGTTTGCTGCTTGTGTCTGAATGACATTGTAGTGGTGAGAGTTTCTCTTACTCCCTTAGAAAATGTATTCTATACTGTGAAAATATTGCATGATTGCTGCATTTGAGGTAAATGTTTTGCATAGTTTGATAGACTTAAGAAGTAATTTGATTACATTTCACAATCGTGTAATACTTTTACCAGGGTAGAGGAAAACATTTGTTCAGCTTGTGTCTAATATGAAAACAAAACAAAAAATTATCTTCATTTCTTTAACATGTGCAATATTATTGGGCATGTTTCATCCAAGCAGTAGCACCAACCGGGGAGGCTTTATTCGTCTGTCTGTCTGTATGAGTAGACACAAGGACACCACACACACACACATGCTCACAAAGCCACCCACATACACATTCACTCACAACAATATACACACTCAGAAAGCCAAACACAGACAGCAATATATACAAACACAAAGACAGTCACACACACATAATAACACACACAGAGATACAGACATAAAGACACACACACACAAAAAAAACATACAAACACACAAAAGGCACATACATACACATACACACACCTTATACAACCACTTCACCAGGGGCGTAGCTACGGGTGGGCCTGGGTGGGTCCAGGCCCACCCAATCTCAGCTTAGGGCCACCCAGTTTTCCCTGCTCCTCCAATCAGTGCACAGCCAGCATTGAATTCTGCCATACCCACGTGCTTTTAGGCAGCCAACAGGAAAGAGCAGCTCTCCAGAATGCATCCATCTTCCCTCCTTACAGCATCACGGCACCAGGTATCGCTCCCGTCCTCCCCCCCCCCCCCCCCCGAGTACTCCAATCCCCCGATCCGCCGATGGCCTCAGCGAGAAAGCAGTACACACGCTGCTTTAGACCTGCCCCCAGAAGCCCTTCTGTCTCCTTCAACTTCCTGTCCCCGTGTAGAGAAGGAGAGAGAAGGGCTTCCAGGGACAGGTCTAAAGCAGTGTTTGTACTGCTTTCTCGATGAAGCTGTCAGCGACTCGAGGGATTGGAAGACTAGGGGGAGGGGATGATACCGGGCGGCACGGGGCTGGAGGGACAGAAAGAACTGGAAGACTCCAGTGCTGTGGCGGCAGCGGGGGGGGGGGGGGGGTTGCTGGAAGGAGAGAGATGGGGGCAAGACCAGCCGGCAAAAGGTTAAAAAAATTGAGACCACTGAGGGGAGAGTAAGAGAGAGATGGAGAAGGAGCAGAAGATGAATGGAACTATGTGGAGGAGAGAGAGGGAGCAGAAGATGGATAAGACTAGAAGGTGTGGGTGGAGGGAGGGAGAAGGAGCAGAAGATGGGTGTGGCTAGGGGTGTGGGGGAAGGGGAACAGAGCAGAAGATGAGTGGGACTTGGTGATTGAATGGGAAAGGAAGAGGACAAGAGGAAAGAGAAGAAATGGAAAAGAATTTAGAAGACTGACACATGGAAAGTGGAAGAGAGTGGGACCAATCCAATCAGAAAAATAAAGTGCTCAGACAACAAAGGTAGAAAAGAAAAGAATTATTTTTATTTACTATTTTTTTTAAAGATTGAGATGTTCCTGCTTTGTGAAATGTACATTTTGTAAAAAAAAAAAAATAGTTTTGTACTTTGCAGAGTACAGGAGAAGAAAAAAACCCAATTTATGTTATTGCCCTGCTTTTAGAGACTGACTTTCTTGGGTGGAGAGAAGGGGGGTCTCCATTTCAGTTTTTGTCTGAATGGTGTTTTTTTTGTGTGTGTGTGAGTGTAATGTTGGTGGTGGGCTCTTCACTGCCTAGAAGAAAAAAGGTATATTTCATCTTTTTTTCCCTAAGCAGTGAAGAGCCCACCCCCACCAATAATGTTGGGTTTTGGAGTGGGGATGGTCTTTGCAGTGTCCAGGTTAAAAAAAAAACATTTATATTTAATGTAGACAGGTTCCCGGGTGTGGGTGGCCTCTGCAGTGCCCAGGATATTAATTTAAAAAAAAAGGTTTTATTTTTAATGCTGGTGTGCTTCAGGGTGGCGGGGGGGAAGATGCCAGACTATGGAGAGGGGTGGGGGTTAGGGTGGAGCTGATGCATAGCTATGGGATGGATGATGGGGAAGGGAAGGGCTGATGCTGGGCTATGGGTGGGGGGGGGGGGGTAGAGTAGAGAAGAGAAGGGCTGATGCCGGGCTACAGGGTTGGATGGAGGGGTAGGGAAGCAAAGTTTGAAGAATATAATTTCTGTAATTATACTGTAAGATCCTGTCATGTGTGTTGAGATGTTTGCCATTATAGTAGACTGGTCAAGTTTAAGATGTGGGATAGTGTAACTATATTTTAAAATATTGATTTTTTTCCGTATGTTGATGCTGGGCATACTACTTAGAAATCCATCATCAAGTGCATTCTAATGCATTATTTTGTAACAAGAAACACTACTCATACCTATATACACAGTGCCCACCCATATTAGCTCTGGGCCTTCCCAAAATGTTAGGTCTGGCTATGCCACTGCACTTCACCCTAATGAGACATGCTTTGGACATGCATAAATTTGCAAAGAGAGGAAGGGGAAACATGCCATTTTGTCACACGAGGGTAATTCTATAAAGGGGCACCTACTTTTAAAGCCAAGATGATGCCTATCTGAAGTCTATTCTAGAAAGGAAAGTAGGCAACTAGATGGGCAAGTATGCATGTATATTTTAAGAGTGATTACTTACAAAAGACATACAGCTGATGTAAATGCTCACACATTGATTGCTATTCTGTAATTTACACGCGTAACTGTGCATGTCAACAAGGGCTCATCTGGACTCCGCTCAGGTTTATACCCACCTTCAAATTATCCTCAATTAGGAAGTGGTGTAGTCATGGAGGAAGGGGCTCAGGCTCTCTCCAACATTGTGGTAGTCAATACATGCTCAATCCCCATCAGCCAAAGAGCCCTGCCCATGTTGCCTGAGCAGTAGAAAGTGGGCAAGATGCTCTAGCCACCAATTCCGGCACTTCTGCACATGCTCATGATCTGAGCATGCCAGGAAGTGCTTACGTTGGATGCTGGAGCTGCCTGCCTGCTTCCTCACTTCTCAGACAGTATGTGCAGGGCTCCAATGGTGAAACTTTGGTTGGTGGGGCTTGAGCATTCCTGACAGCAAAGGAATGATCTGAGGGGGAGGGGCACACCAATGGCAGCAGTAGGAACAGAGAGGAAATGGTTGTCCCCCCCCCCCCCCCCCAAAAAAAATCAACTTCTGCCTATGCCCTTGCTGTTAGGTACCATTTTAAAGAATAGCATAGCATGAGCTGGAATATTAACATTTATTGCACACATAAGCATGTAGATGCCAGTATTCCAATCATTCACACACATTCTTGGTACCTAAATTTTGGCACCATCCTTATACAATGACCCCCTTGTTCACTGAATTATGTGAGGTGCACCTGCCATGCTCTGAAGGTTTGATTAATTTCATAGCAGTCGCATTACTAATCATGTGAAATCTGCACCTATGATGATTCATTCTGTCAAACAATGTCTTTCTTATGAGCATCTTAAATGGTTGATCATTGAGCAAGTTCTTCCTCCCTGTCACAGTGGAGATTGATTAGCAAGACTCATGATCATTGGATTTATGAACTACAATCAGCTAAAACAAGGGGTCTTAGTGATGAGGTGGATGGACAACCATTATATGAATATTCATGTCAAGTGATTAACAACAAAGTTAATTTTTAATTTCAGGACTACTTTTATTTTCACTTTACATCATTCGTTCTCAGCATACATTTGGCTATTATGACTATTTGCATCATATTTGTGCTGTTTGATCCATTTGTATTTTTTTTTTAAGTATGCATTGCTTTTCACTGGCTCTCGCTGATTTTTATAAGTACATAAGTAATGCCACACTGGGAAAAGACCAAAGATCCATCGAGCCCAGCATCCTGTCCACGACAGCGGCCAATCCCTTGGTCACTTCTGTTCAAGATGAATAAAGTTTAGGGGCCATTTTACTAAAGTACAGTAAAGTTTTGCACTTCCCACGCGTTAACAGCTAAAATTAACGTAAGTGCAAAGCTTGTGTGGCAAATTCAGGGGCCATACCCTGCATCTACCCTGTATTTACCATACAAGACAGACAATATCACATTACATGCCTGGTCTGATAGTAAAGTGTTATCAGCCCAGGCACGTAATGTGGTGCCTGTGCATTAACGTTCAATAGAACATTTATCCATGGCAGCACCACCCATTCCCACCCTCCCCCCATCAGCTTTCTCTCTCAATCTCCCTCTGTTGTAAAAGTCTAATCCCTCTAACATGATAGCCCCTAATAGGAAGCCTGCCTCCTAGCAGTAGTACCATGAAACTACCACTAGATGTCAATAATGTTATTTTGAACCCAGAGTCAAAGCACTTCGTGCCACTGGACTACCAGGCCTTGCCTCTAGGAAAGTCTCAGAGATGGATAGGGGATTGGATACAGGTGGAAGGTACTGGACTTAGTGAGAGGGCCTTGGTGGGAAGGAATGGACTTTCATTTTGTGGAGATCAGACTTTACATTAGGGGATGGAGAAATAGGTGATCAGGGTTAGGGACATGATCATAGTAGTGGATTGCCAGTAGTATGGCTGCACTTACCACCTCTTCTTGATGTGGCGGTAAGTGCCATCATGCTATTGGCAGTCATGATAGAACAACCTGCACACTAACTATCACAGCTGATCATTCTTCCAACCCACCCATGCCATGCCAAGCTCCCACCCACTCTTGCACTAGGCAGTTAGTGTGGGGTTTTTACCATGCTGACTGCTTTCATAGCACAATAGACATTAGCATGACTCCATGTCAGTGTCTACCATATAGTAAAACCTGTGTTAACTGCTTATTTTGATGTCATCAATTTTGATATGTTTATGTTGCCCTCAGGAGAACATGCCACAATGCTGCAGTGTCTATTTACAACGTTTTTACATTTTTTACTGGATTTTTCTGTATTTTCTGATTCACAATGAAGTACCCTGATGCAGAAAGTGCAAAATTTGGTGCCAAGTGAGGCACAGCAAGCAGTATTGTAGTTAGGAATGACAATGCATGGAATAAATAGGCTAAGTACTTTTTTTGTACCCTTTTTATTATTCATTTGCTCAGCTGTGTTGTGGATTCATTTCAGGACCTATTAAGTTTTGGCACCTGGGTTGACTGATTTACAAATTTCACAGTTTATAATATGGACGTTATGCACTAAAAGATTTGTGCTTTTTAAAATATACCAGACTGACTAAAATGTAAGGCGTTTTTGTTTACTATTTAGCTGTATTTTTCTTCCCAAGGTTCTGATGGTCCCTATACTTTAATAAAATAAAACAGTTCTTTCATTTGCTAAGTTTGCTTTATCCTAAGCTTTTTGGGGGAAGAATTTTGGGTATTTTACAGTTGTTTGTACATTAATGATTGTGACATGAATGTTGTACTGGGTTTTTTTTTTTTTTTGGTGTGTGTGTTGGGGAGGGGGAGGTGTTTGTGCAAAGATTCAGCCTACCAGCCTTGTCTGCCTAGGTGGCCACACCATATGGCTGGTTCAGTGTGGCTACGTTATACATATAAACAGCACCTGTAGTCTTGTTGTTCTTTAGCTATGTGGTTTTCATTTTCATCAGAGATAGCCAGATATGTTCAATACCTAGTGAAACCATGACAGTGGGGCCCTTTTACTAAGCTGCGTAGGTGCCTATGCACGCCTAACATGCGCTAATTTGGAACTACCGCCCAGCTACCGCATGGCCCGGGCAGTAATTTCATTTTTTATATGCGCCCACTATGCACGCTGGAAAATGTCCGGCATGCGGTGCTAACTGGGTGGTAATTGCTATTGTACGCGTGCTGATGATTACCGACCGGTTAACACATGAGACCTTACCGCTAAGTCAATAGGTGGCGGTAAGGTCTCAGACCCAAAATGGACGCATATCGATTTTCATTTTGCCGCACGTCCATTTTCAGCCCCAATAAAGGCCTTTTTTGCAGGTGCACTGAAAAATAAACCTGCACTTGTCCAGTACACGCATCTACACCAGCACAGGCCACGTTTTGGTGCACTTTAGTAAAAGGACCCCAGTATTTGGGAGAGGGTATCTAATGCAGGGTGGCAGAGCATTTATGTCTGTTAGATGCCTGTCAGGCTTATTTTCAAAAGAGAACGGCGCCCATATTCCGACACAAATCGGGAAATGGGCGTCCTTCTCTCAGGGTCGTCCAAATCGGCATAATCGAAAGCCAATTTTGGGCCCTCTCAACTGCTTTCCGTCGCGGGAACGACCAAAGTTCCCGGGGGCTTGTCGGAGGCGTAGCAAAGGCGGGACTGGGGCGTGCTTAACAGATGGGCGTCCTCGGCCGATAATGGAAAAAAGGGCATCCCTGATGAGCACT
Organism: Microcaecilia unicolor; assembly: GCF_901765095.1. Taxonomy (NCBI): domain Eukaryota; kingdom Metazoa; phylum Chordata; class Amphibia; order Gymnophiona; family Siphonopidae; genus Microcaecilia; species Microcaecilia unicolor. The sequence goes on along the minus strand of NW_021963306.1, from coordinate 62,841 downwards.
TGGCCAACTTTACTTGGTCCATTTTTTTCACGACCAAGCCTCAAAAAGGTGCCCAAACTAACCAGATGACCAACGGAGGGAATCGGGGATGGCCTCCCCTTACTCCCCCAGTGGTCACCAACCCCCTCCCACCCTAAACAAAAAAACTTAAATTTTTTTTTTTGCCAGCCTCAAATGTCATACCCAGCTCCCTGACAGCTGTATGCAGGTCCATGGAGCAGTTTTACTGGGTGCAGTGCACTTCAGCCAGGCAGACCAAGGCCCATCTCCCCCTACCTGTTACACTTGTGGTGGTAAATGGGAGCCCTTCAAAACCCACCAGAAACCCACATGTAGGTGCCCCCCTTCACCCATTAGGGCTATGGTAGTGTTGTACAGTTGTAGGAAGTGGGTTTTTTTTTTTTTGGGGGGGGGTTCAGGGCTCAGCACCCAAGGTAAGGGAGCTATGCACCTGGGAGCAATTTATGAAGTCCACTGCAGTGCCCCCTAGGGTGCCCGGTTGGTGTCCTGGCATGTGAGGGGGACCAGTGCACTACGAATGCTGGCTCCTCCCACGACCAAATGGCTTGGATTTGGTTGTTTCTGAGATGGGTGTCCTCGGTTTCCATTATCGCCGAAAACCAGGGATGACCATCTCTAAGGACGACCTAAGGATGACCATCTCTAAGGTTGACCTAAATGTTGAGATTTGGGCGTCTCCGACTGTATTATCGAAACAGAAGATGAACGCCCATCTTGTTTCGATAATACGGGTTTCCCCGCCCCTTCGCCGGGACGTTCTTAGAGATGGGCGCCCTTAAAAATGGTCATCCCCATTCGATTATGCCCCTCTATGACACTCATTTTCAAAAGAGAAAAACATCTCAAAAGAGGCATCATGTGGCAGATGGACATTTTTCTTGTAAAAATATATAAGCCGCGACTTTTGAAACTCAGAATTAGGATGTTTTACTACACAATTTGTCTAATTCGCAGGGAGGACATGTTGGAGGTGTGTTTTGGGTGGGACTTGGATAGGCATAAAATCTGGACATTTTTCAGCTGTAATGGAACAGAAAAAAGGTTATGGGCAAAAAAGAAGTGTTTTTATTAGACCTGTTTCAGTCAGAAAAAGGTGCCCTAACTAATCAGATAACAACTGGGGGAATTAAGACATGATCCCTTCTTAATTCCCCAGTGGTCACTGATCCCCTCCCACCCCTACAGATGTGACAGTAGATACCAGGCTCTATGACAGCTCCAGATATTATGGCCATTCCTAAGAAAGCAGCATTTAAGCGGATAGAAGCATAGAAATATGATGTCAGATAAAGGCCAAATGGCCCATCCAGTCTGCCCATTCTCCGTAACCACTAACTCTTCCTTTTCCTAAGGAATCTCATGTGCTTGTCCCACGCTGTCATAAATTCTGACACAGTCCTTGTCTCCACGACCTCCATCAGTAGGCCATTCCATGTGTCCACCACCCTTTCCTTGAATGAATACTTTCTTAGATTTCTCCTAAGCCTGTTTCCTCTTAATTTCATCGTAAGCTCCCTCATTCCAGCGTTTTCCTTCATTTGAAAAAGCTCAATTCCTGTACATTAATGCCCCTGAGATATTTAAATATCTCTATGATATCTCCTCTCTCCCCCTCCTCTCTTCTAGCTTTTACATGTTGAGATTCATAAACTGTCCCTATATTTTTTATGTCCAAGATGGAGTAGCCTAGTGGTTAGTGAAGTGAACATTGAAAAATGGGACCCGGGTGTAACTCCTTCAACTCTTGAATTTCAGTACAAATATGTGAGCCCTCCTGGAACATGGAAATACCTCCTATACATAATATATAAGTGACCTGCAAGCCTGAGGGTTATTGTAGTGGTGGACTTTTAGGTACAGTAGGTTCTTTCTGTTCCTGGCGGGCTCAGCATAAAATATGATGGGTTTAGGTGTGATTTCTACTTGGTCCCTTTATGTGAATTCCACTGAACTAACCAGTAGGGTGCCCCTCTGCAGTGCTCAGATGTCTGCGGAGAAGTAGCCTAATGGTTAGTGCAGTGATTTAAGAACCTGGGGAACTGGGTTTAATTCTCAGTGCATCTGCTTATGACCCTGGGCAAGTTACTTAACCTTCCATTTCCCCAGGTACAAAAAAAAACTTAGATTGTAAGGCCACTAGGGACAGAGAAAGTACCTGTATATAATATATGTAAACTATTTTGATTGTACCAGAGAAAGGTGGTATATCAAATCCCATTCCCTTTAATAGGAATGCTGCCAGGCAGATGTCCCTATGGCTTGTTTTTTTACATTTTTCCCTGGGACCTTTTTTTTTTTTCAGAAAATGGTACTTACAGATGGATGTGTCGAGCATGAAAACATCTAGGTCAAAGCCATAATCGAACCAAAAATTTAGACATTTTTCTGGTTCAGTTATGGCTGTGAGCTAGATTTTTTAAAAATGTTTTTGACAAAATGTCTCAATTTGAACATAGACGTTATATTGAAAATGCCCCTTCATGTGTCATTCCCACAGGTGGCAGCTCTCATTCATCTGGCAGATTTTGATATAAGTGCAAGGGGACATATGTATGTCCTTAATCTGGTCAGTATTACTGGATTCTCTCCCAGACCTTCCTTGCTACAGTCTTGTCTGGCATCTGTTTCCCAAGGGGGAACAGTCTTTCTTCATTGGCCAAAACAAAGAGTGCCAAGATGTTGACCCCCCTATTCAATTGAATAGAGAAGTTGAATGGCCCCCGGTATGAGTCACATGACGTTCTTTGACTTACTTATAGGAGGAATAGTTATGTTTCTGTGAAAGACTTGACACTTTAGCATGACTGGTGCCATTTTGCAGTTATCCTTTCTTTCATTTTCAGCCTGGATAAGCGGCCGTAAGCAAGTTTTTGTAAGATGCAGGGTAACGAAAAACAATTTTTAAGTGAGCAAAAAATGTGTATGTTGGTGTAGATAGGAATAGAATATCATGGGATTATGCTGCCTACATGTTCTTTTTTTTGTTATATTTGTACCCTGTGCTTTCCCACACATGGCAGGCTCAATGTGTCTTATGTGGGGCAATGGAGGGTTAGGTGACTTGCCCAGAGTTGCCTGTGCCTGAAGTGGGAATTGAACTCAGTTTCTTAGTTCCCCAGGACTAAAGTCCACCACTAGGCCACTCCTCTGTTCATTGTTTTAGTCTACCTCCTGAAGATGCAATATCGTGAAACACAGAGTTGTGTTGTGATCCAGTAATTCTAGAGGGATAGGCACTGTGCTTATGAAGAATCAGGATCCAGTTATTCTAGAGGGACATTCACTATGGTTATAAAGAATCATTGTATTTGTTACATCTAACAACAATGGAAGGTAGAATACAATGAGCGAGTTTGATCTTGAACTGGTTTAATTGTGGTTCTTACGTGTCCCTGCATGTGCCTAGAGGAAGACAACCAGTTTATGATTGTATCAAGTTGATAAAACAATTTTGTACAAAGCATAAGCAGATATTTTATGAAGCTTAAGCAGCAACTGTAGATTTGGATCTAATATTTTTGTTACATTTGTACCCTGTGCTTTCCCACTCATGGCAGGCTCAATGCAGCTTACATATTGTATAGAGGTACCTATTTGTACCTGGGGCAATGGAGGGTTAAGTGACTTGCCCAGAGTCACAAGGAGCTGCTTGTGCCTGAAGTGGGAATCAAACCCAGTTCCTCAGGACCAAAATCCACCACCCTAACCACTAGGCCACTCCTAAACAATTATTTCAGGGTTATTCCAAGAAAGGTTATGTAGCCGTCTGAAGAAGTAGTAATGAATGATATTGATTTTAGCCAATGTTAGGATTATGTTCAGTTTGAGGAACGAATGGTAACTGGTGCAAAAGTATGTTTGTGAGTGTATGTATAGTGTAACGAATGAGAGATGTGTGGGGAGCAGAAAGTATTAAAGTAATATTGTATTAGTATTTCACATTATATCAGTATTGTATTAGCTATTGTCATAATAAAGGTTCTAAAGATTTCCGAATATTTGTCATAGTTACTATAGGTTTTGGTAGTGAATAAGCATTAAATCTATTTGCATGCAATGCCTCCATTGTATACAAATAGATCTAATGCATATTCATGTGGAATTCCTGAAAACCTGACCTGGCGAGGGTAGAGGTTGGACACCCCTGTGACTGGATGGACCGTGCAGGTCTTTTTCTGCCGTCATCTACTATGTTATGTTACTATGTAGTATGCACAAAGTTGCTTAGAACATAACTGCGAGGAGTGCGTGCATGTGAGTAGAGCATTGGTGGGCCATGGGTGTGTCATCAAGTGGCATACATTGCATGGTGCTCCTAGGCGTGCCATCTTACACCAGCCAATGACTTGTTGTAAAAGGGTGCACCTAACTTTTGGTGTGCCAACACAACGTTATGCTAGTATTCTCTGATGGCTTAGGCTCACCTATTATAGAATTGGCACAAAGCCTGCCCCCTTGTGGTGCCTACATTTTGGTACCAATGTATAGAATTGCCCTCTGTATTTGTAAATGAATATTGTATAGATATATGAGAGAAGATGCATCTTTATTGTAGAATTGTGTTAGGATAAGGTATCATGGTGCAATATAGACTACTAGTAAAAAACGCCCGTTTCGGTAGACAATGAAACGGGCGCTAGCAAGGTAATCCCCCACCCTCCCTCGCTGTCTCGCTCTGACCCCTCAGAGACCCACGCCTCCCTCCCTCCCTTCCTTCCGAGTTCCAGACCCCCCTCCCTCCCTTCCAGTTCAAGGCCCCCTCACGCCCCTCCCACCGTGTTACAGACGCTCCCTCCCTCCGATTTCACCCCCCCCCCCCCCCCCGCATTACTGACCCCTGGACCCCCTGCCGCGACCCTCTTGACTCTCCCTTTTCGCCGAAAAACCTCCCCCGCCACCGGCGCATACCTGTGCTGACGGGGAACCCCAACCCCCGACAGCTGAAGTCCTCTTCTCGTCTGCACCGGCGTTGCTTGCTGAATGGTCTGATCAAGTTTCTGTGCATGCGTCTGATGTCAGATGCACGCACAGAAACTTGATCAGATCATTCAGCAAGCAATGCCGCGGCAGCTGAGAAGAGGACTTCGGCTGTCGGGGGTTGGGGTCCCCCGTCAGCACAGGTACGCGATGGAGTTGGCTCGCGCTCCTATGTTGTGATTGGTCACTGTCACTGCTGATGCACCCGGAAGTGGGAAACGTCATCATTTCAGGAGATGGATACAGAAGCACGCCACAAATGCCTCAAGGCTTATGTCCACGCAGTCAGCTTCAGAACGTTGGAGGTGCGTTTTATTATATAGGATGTTGGAAAATTAAAACCACTATATCATGAGAGAGGACAGCATTATGTGTGATATAGTTCTGAGAATTAGAATGTCTTATATGTGAATTCTGATTCTGCCTTTGCCTTTCTGGGTGATTTTGAGTTAGCTCTCTTCCTGTCCTTCAATTGCCATGCTTCTTAAAGGAGAATTGTTATTGCTTAAAAGTATTGAATTTACAGACCTAGCTCCAAGCTATCTTGAACCAGCTAGTCTAGTACCATTTCTATACTTATCATCAGATTGCATTTTGAGATTTTTACTCATGCTTTTCATAGGAATAAAAATAAGATTTACCTCTTTGAATTTAGCCGTATCAGACTTTAATAAGTGGGTGTCCCTGCTCACCCATTTCTAGCTGATAACCCTGATAAAGCTTTATCTCTGCCTCTGCTGATTCATAAAATCACTACATGGTTTTGGAAACTTAAAAAGAATTTTGCCTATTTTGTCTTCTTGTCAAGATTCACTACTGAGTCAACAAATACAGTATTGATTACTTTTATACAATATGGAGCCTAATTAGCCTTATTAATTTTAAGGACATACTGCATGGTATCAACAAAATTTAAAAGATTAAGGGGCCCTTTTACTTAGCCTCTTAGGTGCCTACGTGCGCCCAATGTGCACCAATTCAGAACTACTGCCCAGCTACCATGTAGCCCGGGCGGTAATTTCACTTTTTATGTGCATCCACTATGCACGCCGGAAAATATATTTTAGTTTCTGGCATGCAACGCTAACTGTGAGGTAATCGGTATTGTATGCGCACTGATGATTACTGTCCAGTTAATGCGTGAGACCTTACTGCTAAGTGAATCGGTGGCGGTAAGGTCTCAGTCCCAAAATGGACGTGCGCCAATTTTCATTTTGCCACACATCCATTTTCTGCCAAAAAGGGCTTTTTTTGCAGGTGTGCTGAAAAATGGACCTGCGTGCGTCCAATACACATGTCTACACCATTACAATTTACCACCAAATTCTCTAATCTGAGATACCTCTGAATATTTTATTAACTTTACATGAATTATGTAGTTTGCAAAGTTTACCACAAGATGCACTATAGATTTTAAATAATAATGAACTAACTTTGCATTTGCATTCTTCACAGCTCATTATTTAATAGGCATGGCAGTAAAAAGTCCAGTATTAAGCTGCTCATTATTTGGCTGATAACTTATGTTATTACCAACCTGTAGTTTTGAAAATAAAGTCCGTTAGTAGCTGAAGCAATGGAGGATTAAGGGGCCCTTTTTCTAAGCCGCAGCAAAATCTGGGTTTAGCAGGTGTTAATGCAGGAATTTCCTGTGTGCTAAGCACAGATTTACTGTGGCATAAATTTTTTTCAGGACTTGCGCTCATTGTATTTTTTTTTTTTTTTGTTACATTTGTACCCCGCGCTTTCCCACTCATGGCAGGCTCAATGCGGCTTAAATGGGGCAATGGAGGGTTAAGTGACTTGCCCAGAGTCACAAGGAGCTGCCTGTGCCTGAAGTGGGAATCGAACTCAGTTCCTCAGTTCCCCAGGCACATGGCATGTTTTCCACCTCTAAAGTGTTGTGCTCCTGTGCTAATTTTATGTTTTCCAGTTAGCACACACTAATGCAAACACACTAGCTGGATAGCACTTTCACCCATTCTCAACCCATGCCACACCCCCTAACCAAAAATATCTTTAAAAAATGAAGAGCATGTGATAAGCACGCTATGAACAAACTACCACAAAACACTTTAACACATTTTACAGTAGGCCTCTTTTTTCTCATATTAAGCGTGGATTAGCACTTACCCCCTAATTCTATCAAAGCAACCAAAAATTGCACATGCAAATTTGGGCATGCGCCTAATTTGTGCATGCAATTTAATTGAATAACAAGCCAATTAGTGCCAACAATTGGCTTTATAACAGGCAATTATTGGCACTAATTACATTTAATAACACTTTATGCATGTAAATTTAGGCCCGAGATCCGTGCCTACATTTTATGCATGATCTGAAAAGGGGGTATGGAAAGGGGAGAGGCATGGGTGGAATAGAGGCATTCCTAGCATTTACGTGCATTGTTATAGAATAATGGGGGGGGGGGGGGGTGCATACATTTGCACCATGTTTCAGTTGATGTAAATGGCCATGCCTAACGTTAGGAGCAAGTTCTGGGCATAAATACATAACTTTAAGCGTGGCTTATAGAATCGTGCTTTTTGGCACTGATTTTTGAGGCACCATATATAGAATTTAGAGGTCCTTTTACAAATACCCAGGCCAAATATATTCCATGTATTAAAAAAGGAGGACTGAAGACCAAACAACAGCAGGCATGGTTAAAAAGTGAGGTGAAGGAAGCTATTAGAGCTAAAAGAAAATCCTTCAGAAAATGGAAGAAGGAACCGACTGAAAATAATAAGAAACAGCATAAGGAATGTCAAGTCAAATGCAAAGCGCTGATAAGGAAGGCTAAGAGGTACTTGGAAAAAAGATTGTGTTGGAGGCAAAAACACATAGTAAAAAAATTACGTATATTAAAAGCAGGAAGCTGGCAAAGAATCGGTTGGATCGCTAAATGACTGAGGAGTAAAAGGGGCGATCAAGGAAGATAAAGCCGTAGTGGAGAGATTAAATGAATTCTTTGCTTCGGTCTTCACCGAGGAAGATTTGGGTGGGATACCGGTGCCGGAAATGGTATTCAAAGCTGACGAGTCGGAGAAACATAATGAATTCTCTGTAAACCTGGAGGATGTAATGGGGCAGTTCTACAAACTGAAGAGTAGCAAATCTCCTGGACTGGATAGTATTCATCCCAGAGTACTGATATAACTGAGAAATGAGCTTGCGGAGCTATTGTTAGTAATATGTAATTTATCCTTAAAATCGAGCATGGTACCGGAAGATTGGAGGGTGGCCAATGTAACGCCGATTTTTTAAAAAGGTTCCAGAGGAGATCCAGGAAATTATAGACCGGTGAGTCTGATGTCAGTGCCGGGCAAAATGGTAGAGACTATTATTAAGAACAAAATTACAGAGCATATTCAAAAGCATGGATTAATGAGACAAAGTCAGCAAATCAAGCAGAAATGTATAATCATTTTTTGGTAAATTATACAATATTTTTGTCCCAGAAAAGCTAATAATGGGAGAAGAAAATGGCCTCCTTGATTTACAGAGGAGCTTTGAGCGAAGAAAAGGAAATTTAGTTGGAGAGAATATGGAATAAGCCAGGGGATTGAATAAATTGTTCGGCCATCCTTTTTTTTTCTTGCTTTTGAAACATGGAAAAAGCAGGTGTTGATCAAGTTTGAGATTTTCTGGAAGATCCTGAGTTGCTGGACCCTTGTCCGTTTGGATTTAGGAGATGTCAATAGCAGGGACACTGCTCTGATTGTGATATGGGTTGATTTGTGACTGCAGTTGGATAACTTAAGAGTCTATTCTGATTCTTTTAGATCATAAGCACTGCTTTAGACATATATGACAATAGGATATTGATTTTGTGCCTTATTGATACACGCAATCAAGATAGAGTCATCATTGGATGAGTTCCTTCTTGCCAAATAGATCACAAAGGATTTGTGTAGGTGGATGAGGTATCATGCTCACATCCTTTAATGTGTGGCACATCACAGGGCTCAGAGCTCTGTGCTTTTGTTTAATAATATTTATTTCAGACCACTGGCAATATTGATCCAAGGACATGACATTGCATTTCAGGGTTTTGCAACAACATCCAGTTATATATTTCACTAAGTCCAGACAGTACAATGGTGATAGTGCAATGAGAAAGCTGATATGTGTCTGGTAGAAAGAGCTGACTGGATGTCTGAAAACAAGCAGAAACAAAATCCTCTAAAAGTAAAGACAGATAATAGGATGGTATAGAAACAAATCCTTACTATAAATAGTGCCATTGTATCCCTAAAAATCAGGTCTGAAGCCTAACAGTGACCACAGATGTAGGAGGTTTCTTTATGATACAACAGGTACCCCAGTTGTCGTTGTTATTTAGTTAGATAGATTTTGCTACAATCTTCCATTCAGTTCATACAACACAGTTAAATTATTATAACATGCTATTTTTAGGCCTTCCAGAAAATAACATTTGGAAAATTCAACTTAGCCAGAATTTTGCAGCCTGTTTACTGGTGGGCAGATGGATCTGTCAATATTGATAGAAATATACTGGCATTCCATTTAGACCAGGATTACGTTCTTACCCTGGCTTGTAAATCTTTATTAGGCAGAGGTCCAAGCTATCCGAAAGACAATTGTTTCAATCTCCTTAGATGCACCTTTCATTGGCGATCACGAAAATTCTAATAAACTAAACTAGATGGACAAAATTAATTTGAAATTAATGAAATTCTCTTTAGTCAGGAATCTGTGTTGGTCAACTGCAGTACTATCACAACTGCAGAACCAACTTCCAAAGCAGCTGGGGAATATTGGGCATCTTAGGAGAGCATTGAAGACTTGCCTGTTGAATTAGTAGCTGTGATAAGGCACAAAAATTTTAGATTACACAATGATTATTACTTTGTGTTGACCATAGGAAATTATTTATATTAGGGACTGAGGAGGTGACACATATATTCTTACATTAATAACATTTTAAAGGGGGGGTATGTGATTTGTATGTGTGTGTGTGTATGTGTTTATATTGTGTATTTAAGGGCCCCTTTCATCAAGCTGCGGCAAAAGGGGGCCTGCGCTGGTGTTGGCGCATGCTTCTCACACGTGCCGAGGCCCCCTTTTACTGCAGCTGGTAAAAGGGAAGTCTCGCTTTCCTACGGGAAATGGTCGTGCGGCAAGTAAAGCACTTTCCGCTCAGCCATTTTGGTTGGGGGGAGCCATTACTACCACCCATTGAGGTGACAGTAAGGGCTCCCATTCTAACCCGGCAGTAACCAGGCAGCGCACAGCACTGCCCGATTATCACTGGGTACACTCCGGCGCTACAAAAATAAATACATTTTTGTAGCGCCAGAAATGACAGTGAACTAGGGGGCGGTACTTCCTGTATAGTGAGCGGTAAACCCGCATTGGGCTTACCGCCGCTTAGTAAAAGGAGCCCTAAGTGACTACGAGTACTGTGTTTTGCATATACAATTGTATGTACCTGTAATTTTTTTAACAAGCTGTATAAAATGCATTGAGATTTTTTGAATAGCATATAAATTGAAATAAATGAGATGAACATAAAAGTGAAACTCCTTTATGAAAATATGAATCACAGAAGTGCTAGAACTAACAATAAAAATAGAACAGGGATATTAGTTCAGGTACACTGGGCTTGACCATCCACTAAGTGAAGGATATAGACCTAGGGCTATCATTGTCCATGTGCATAAATTTCAAGGGGGAAATCACTGGAATACAGTAGTCACGTGAAGCACAATTTCTTAAAAGGGTGCCTATATTTAGGCACATTCCCCCTAATTCTATAAAAGTCATCTAAAATTGTGTGTGCAAATTTCAGCACGTGCCCGATGTGCACACAATTTAATTGAATAACAAGCCAATTAGCACCAATAAAAGCTTTATAACAAGCAATTATTGGCATTAATTAGATTTACTTGGCATTTATGTGCAATTGGAAAAATGGGGTGTGGAAATAGGGGCATGGACATAACAGGGGCGTTCCTAAAATTAACACACTTTGTTATAGGATAACGGGGATACATGACTAAGTAGGTGCATACATTTGTACCACATTCAGTTGGTGCAAATGGCTATGCCTAAGGTTAGGTGTAAGTCCCAGGAACAAGCACTATTCTATAAATAGAGTAGCTTATAGAATAGTGATTTTTCAGTGCCATTTGTTTTGGTACCATATATAGAATCTAGCCCTTTAAGTGCACCTAAGTGGAGCCTATTCTATAAAGGAATATAGGGGTCCTTTTACAAAGGCGCACTGAAAAATGGATTGCGGTAGTGTAGGCGTAAGATTTGGGTGCAAACCGATCCATTTTTCAGCATGCCTGTAAAAAAGCCCTTTTTGTTTAGCCGAAAATAACGTGCGGCAAAATCAAAATTGCCACGCGTCCATTTTGGGTCTGAGACCTTACCGCCAGCCATTGACCTAGGGGTAAAGTCTTATGCGGTAACCGGGCGGTAATGACTTTCGTGCATCAAATACCACTTGGCACGCGTCCGATATGTGCGGCCGAAAATAAAAAATATTTTTCAGATGCGTGTATCGGACGAGCGCCAAAAATGAAATTACTGCAAGAGCCACGCGGTAGCCGGACATAAGCATTTGGCACGCATAGACGCTTACGCGGCTTAGTAAAAGGACCCAATAGGTGCCTGCATTCCATTATAGAATACTTGTGCTACTGGTTATATATGCATGCATATGTTTAGTTGCAAATATTTATGCTAGCCATAGAGCTGGTATAAATGTTTGCATCTAGTTTCTTAAGATTTGCATGTAATTTATAGTATTCTATAAGTTATAAATAGAATACCAGCATTTATATGCTTATTTGCTGCTATCTTTAGATGGCTCCTTATAGAATTACTGAAACAGGATCCTGACAGGGACTTGGCTTAGCGGGGAACTGGCACAGAACTAGCTCAAATATAGATCAGGAGCAGAACCTGGCTCAAACACACACAGGATCAGAACTTGGCAGAAATAGAGCTCAAGAGCCAGGAAGCAAACATGGCAGGCAAAGGATTAAGCAGACTGAGGGAAGACAAACAAACAAAGAAGCAATGTGCTTACCAGCACCCACAGCTGGATAGCAGGTATCTATCAGGTATGATGCTGGCTTCTACAGACTCACAATAAATAGACAAGAACCACACACACAGGAAACAGAACAGGAAATATAGAAACAGCTTGGTTAAACACAGAGGATGGCTTAAACACAGAGCTTAACTATAGCAAGAGTCAAAAGCAGGGCTAGACTAAAAGTAGGAGCCAAGGGTAGAGTCAAACAGATACAGATACCAACGGCAGGGTGTGGCTCTACACCCAGGCTTTTGGGAAACAAGGTTCAAAAGCAAACTCACAGAAACAAAGGAAAGCATTGAAACATAAAACTCAGAGAAACACAGCACAGACCTTCAGGAGCAAAACACTCAGGAGCAAAGCCAAGCATAGATATGATCTAAACAGGTAACACAAGATTAAGAGACCTCTTGCAAAGGCAACATAGGAAAGCTCCCTGGGTCCTTATAAAGGAGTAGGCTGATGATGTCACAAGTAGGAAATGAAACAGAAGCAGGGACACCAAAGCCAGGCTTGGCTAACAGGAAGAACAACAACAGGAAATGAAGCAGAAGCATGGAGACCAAAGCGAGGCTTGGCTTACAGGAAGAACAACAATAGGAAAAAAGGCAGACTGGAGAGGTCACAGAGTTAGATACAGAGAAACAGTAGGTGTGAACATAAGGGCATGGCCACAACCATGAAAACAGTATAGTTTTACAAAAGGCTCACTGAGCATGGAAAATTTTGTAAAATACACAAAAGACTACAGGAAAAATACCTGTATTTGGCAGATTGTATAATGATTACAACCATTTCACATAACAACACAGTTTTTAAAAAGCAGTATCACTACATGTAAGTGGCGGATTTGCTATTTATGGGGTCCTTTTACTAAGGTGTGCTGAAAAATGACTTGCGGTAGTGTGCGCGCAGGTTTTGGGCATGCGCCGATCTATTTTTCAGTGCACCTGTAAAAAAAGGCCTTTTTACATGTTTTGACAAAAATGGATATGCAGCAAAATCAAAATTGCCGCGCATCCTTTTTGGGTCTGCAACCTTACCAGCAGCCATTGACCTAGTGGTAAAGTCTCACGCGATACCAGGGCGTGCATCTGAAAATAAAACTTATTTTTCGGACGTGTGTATCGAATGCGTGCCAAAAATGAAATTACTGTAAGAGCCATGAGGTATCCGGGCAGTAACTCCATTTTGGCATGCGTTGGGCGCGTGTAGACACGCGGCTTAGTAAAAGGGCTTCTATATGCGTAGTTGCCACATTTATATAACTGGGGAACCAGTTAAGGAGCCAAGCTCCAAATGAAATGTTGGACTATGTGAGGATGTTTTGAACACTAGAGAGGTGAGCACAATTCTCCATCAATTCCCCCATCCAGGCCCCAAGTACAATGAAAGGTTAGCTGATAGTTATGCCTCAAAGCATAAGTAAAAGCTGCAAAATAGGGAATGTGTATACTTCAAAGCTCTGCCCAAACCACTCGCAAACATGCACCTTAACATCTGTGCATACCAAGGGTATACAAGTGTAAGAAGTGGCATATTGAAATCACAACTTACATGCACATGAGCTTTTACACCTGTAAATCAGGTTTTATGTAATGTGAATGGCACCTAGGACTAGATTCAGTAAATCACACTGAAACATCAGCGCAGAAAATATTATGCATTGAGCGCTATTCTATAAAGGTTATCCACACATTAAAGAATAGCACCAAATCTGCTCCTGACTTAAGGCACCTGCATTTAAGCCTGAAGATCGATGTATTCTATAAAATGTGCGTAACTCATAGGAATACTCCGGAAACACCCCTAAACATACCCCTTTGAAACTACGCGCTATCCCCGGGATTCTATATATAATGCCAAGATTTCCGTGTGGAAATTGAAGCATATTTTATAACAATTTGCATAAGCTAATTAGTCAACAAGCTAATCAGCACTGATAATTGGATGTTAACAAACAATTATCAGCACTAATTGGCATTAACTAGAATTTACACACACTACTTGCTAAGTATATTCAAACATGTGTGGGATAAACATAAAGGAAGCCTGTTCAGAAGGAAGGGATCCTCAGGAGCTTAGCCTAGAATGGGTGGCAGAGCCGGTGGTTGGGAGGCGGGGCTAGTGCTGGGCAGACTTATACGGTCTGTGCCAGAGCCGGTAGTGGGAGGCGGGGCTGGTGGTTGGGAGGCAGGGATAGTACTGAGCGGACTTATACGGTCTGTGCCCTAAAAAAGACAGGTACAAATCAAGGTAAGGTATACACAAAAACTAGCACATATGAGTTTATTTTGTTGGGCAGACTGGATGGACCATGCAGGTCTTTTTCTGCCGTCATCTACTATATTCTGTAACATGGTGCTTGTAAATTATAAGTTACATAGGGGTCTTTTTACCGAGCTGCGGTGAAAAGGGCCCTGCGGTAGCTGTTTTTCCCATGCGCCAAGCCCCTTTTTACTGCAGCGGTTAAAAAGCCTCCAAACACACATGGCCATGCCATAAGAGAACTCTTACCACATGGCCATGTAGCAGGGAGGGTGGAAAACAGACGAAGCAGATACGTACGTTGAAAACAATATTTAATAAATATAGATCAATAAAAAATTAGGAAGCCCGACACAAGGCCGTGTTTCGCCCAATTTTATGGTGGCATATGTCGACTCACGGCTTTTGAACGATTCTTTTTCGCAAAGTGCCATCTGTCAAGGTGTGCGTTTCAATTGCGAGTTCAACAAATAGATATTTAAGTGGAGATTACAGGATCATACAGATATTCATTAGCCCCTGATGCAGCCCAGTTGGGCGATACACGGCCTGTGTCGGGCTTGCTAATTTTTCATTGATCTATATTTATTAAATATTGTTTTCCACGTACGTATCTGCTACGTCTGTTTCCATCTTGGAGTTTGCAGATCGATTACCCTGTTGTTTCCTTGGCCCTTGTTGGCGATAAGGGCTCCCGCGGTAACTTAGCAGTAACCTAGCAGCAAGTGGCGATGCCCAATTAGTGCCAGATTACTGCCGTGCAAGCCATTTCTAGGGGTTTTCTTTTTCCCCCAGAAATGGTGCATGATTGGGGCAGGACTACCGCTGACAGCCACGTTAGGCCAGTGGTAGTCCCAGAAGAGCAAGCAGTAAGCCCACATTAGGCTTACCACCGATCTGTAAAAGGGCCCCATAGTTGGCCATGGGCATGCAATGGGAGAGTCATGGGTGTATCTAAAATCTAATGCACATTATTATAAAATACACCCACTCTGTGCCTAATTTAGGCATTGGGATTTACGCCAGGTTTTACTTGGCGTAATTGGCCACTACTAAATTTCGTCACATGGACCAGCACTCAGTGTATTCTATAAACCGTGTAGAAATTTAGACTTATTCTATAAAATACGCCTAAATTAAGGCATTCATTATAGAATACTCTTTAGCAAATTTAATTTTGGCGCCAAATTTGTAGGCATTACATATACAATCTAGTCCTATAGGGGTTATGCGCACAATGTGCATGTAACTCCCAATTAACACCAATAATTGGTTGTTAGCAGCCAATTATTGGCATTGATTGGCTCATTAATGAATTAAGCTGCACTTTGCAGATCGGCTATGCATGCTAATTTGCACATGCAACTTTTTGCATCTTATATAGGAGTGGAGGAGTGGACTAGTGGTTAGGGTGGTGGACTTTGGTCCTGGGGAACTGAGGAACTGAGTTCAATTCCCACTTCAGGCCCAGGCAGCTCCTTGTGACTCTGGGCAAGTCACTAAACGCTCCATTGCCCCATGTAAGCCGCATTGAGCCTGCCATGAGTGGGAAAGCGCAGGGTACAAATGTAACAAAAATAAAATAGATACTATTGGAGATTCTACATGGAATGTAGAATGGAATGCTATTCCACTAGCAGAAGCCTGTGCGGCCACATTGGTGGAATAGCAACATTCCATGTAGAATCTCAAATAGTAGCAACAGTGGAGGAGTGGCCTAGTGGTTATGGTGGTGGACTTTGGAACCGAGTTCGATTCCCACTTCAGGCACAGGCAGCTCCCTTGTGACTCTGGGCAAGTCACTTTACCCTCCATTGCCCCATGTAAGCCACATTGAGCCTGCCACGAGTGGGAAAGCGCGGGGTACAAATGTAACAAAAAACAAAAAAAATCAGGGACCAATGCTTATAAAACTGCCTCCATAATTTCCAAATACTGTGGAAAAGACTTATTCGGACCTGACAGGAAGGTATATAATTCTAAGGGGATATATGCATTTAAAAAATATTGTAATGGCAAATATGTATCTCCCTAGTATTTCAAAGCCCCCTTTTTTTCTTAAAACAATTAAGCAAACACCTGATCATCTTTGATAATTTCTTCCTTTTGCCTGAATGGAACTGGAACACATATTTGCAGCCCGTTCTGGACAAAACTTTTAAAACCTTTCACTGTAATTTAGCCCTGACAGAGCTCTCAGGAGTGATTGAAAGATATCACCTGTAAGACATCTTGCGAGGCTGAGCCGATTGCCTAAGGATTGTACTTGTTACTCAGTTTGGCAGCAGTCATTCAGCAGAATTGATTAACTTAATTTAATTTAAATTGAACAATGTCTAACTTGCCTTTTCAAGTACCAGTCTTGTTCACAGTGAGGAATAGCCACAGTCTATATCAATAAAACAATACAGCTGATTTGACTAAATATGTTTACTCCTGTGATATTCTCGTTAGTCATATTTCAGACAAAGTAGAAAGGACTATTTCTTAGAGTACCAGTTTCTCTTTGTTGAGAGATGAGAAGTTCTGAGAACTAGTTGCAAAGACAGTTACAAATTATACAGCTTTCGACCTGCTGTCCAATCAGAGTTCTGTTTTCTGGTGCAAATAATCTCTTATGCCACCTTCGATTAAAGAAAGAGATCAGTTCAGCAACAGAGATTAATGGCCTCCATCAAAAACCTTGAAAATAAACATAAAGGTCTCTGAATAGAAGGTCACTTACAGGGCTTTATTATGACATCAATAGCGCTAGGATATTTAAAACAAAGTTTGAATGAGTAAGAGGCATATTAAAGAGCTCTGAGCAGATTAAGGTGGGGGGAGGTATCAATGTGGGATACCATTAAGATGGGTTATTTTACCACTAGTGGAGCTATTTTAGCACAGTTAAGTTGCATAAAATTTTATCTTTGTTACATTTGTACCCTGTGCTTTCCCACTCATGGCAGGCTCAATGTGGCTATGGAGGGTTAAGTGACTTGCCCAGAGTCACAAGGAGCTGCCTGTGCCTGAAGTGGGAATCGAACTCAGTTCCTCAGGACCAAAGTCCACCACCCTAGCCACTGGGCCACTCCTCCATGCTAAAGTAACATGACTTATGGAAAAATAAGCCAATTTAACAGTAGCCCACATTGATAACTTCCCCCCTAAAACAGATTTAAAGAGAATTATACAGGTTTTTCAGAGATTGTATAGGTTCTTTAGGCACAGTACAAGAAAACTTGTGTCAAGTTTTATTTTTACAAGCCTCACTTCTTAGGGAGGGCTGACTCAACCATTAGGCAAGAGTAGACAGTCACCTAGAGCAGCAGCTTGGGGGAAGAGCATCAAACGCAACAGCCATCAAAGAAAGGAGGTGTTGAAGCCCCTCTACAAGTCATTAGTGAGGCCCCACTTGGATTATTGCATTCAGCTTTGGAGGCTGTATCTTGCTAAGGATGTAAAAAGACTTAAAGTGGTGCAAAGAAAAGCTACGAATATGGTATGGGATTTGCACTGCAAGACGTACGAAGAGAGACTTACTCACCTGAACATGTACATCCTGGAGGAAAGGAGAAACAGGGGTGATATGATACAGGCATTCAAGTATTTGAAAGGTATTAATCCACAAACAAACCTTTTACGGAGACAGGAAGACGGTAGACCAAAAGGACATGAATTGAGGTTGAAGGGGAGCAGACTCAGGATAATGTCAGGAAGTATTTTTTCATGGAGAGGGTGGTAGATACTTGGAATGCCCTCCCGCGGGAGGTGGTGGAGATGAAAATGGTAATGAAATTAAAAAATGTTAAGGATAAACACAAAGGAATCCTGTTTAGAATGAATGGATCCACAGAAGCTTAGCGGAGAATTGGTGGCAACACCAGTAATTGGGAAGACTTCTACGGCCTGTTCCCTGAAAATGGCAAGGACAAATCAAGGTCAGGTATATATATAAAGTAACTAAAGAAACTTGCTCTAATTAGCTATAGGTATTATCTGTGCTACTGTCACAAAGTGTATCATAAATGATTTTAACAAGAGGCCTCATCAGCCTAGGGTACCAACTCAGTGGCAACACCTAAAAAGGCTTATATCATGGGCCAACCACCGCCTCCGAAAAACCTTCAGAGTGA
Organism: Microcaecilia unicolor; assembly: GCF_901765095.1. Taxonomy (NCBI): domain Eukaryota; kingdom Metazoa; phylum Chordata; class Amphibia; order Gymnophiona; family Siphonopidae; genus Microcaecilia; species Microcaecilia unicolor. The sequence goes on along the minus strand of NW_021963306.1, from coordinate 44,382 downwards.
GATAACCAAATCAATCTGTAGTAAAACACAGAGGGTGGTATCGTAGCACATAAATGATCAATTGACTTTAAGCACAGAGAATATCACTTAAGTCAAATCAATGTGATATAGTGTATTGGAAGAGTAAGGCCAAAATATTTAAGAGAGAGAGGACTGAATGTAGAAAACTTGTTGCGGAACAGAAACCAAAGAGTACAAAAAAAAGGACATACTTAGCTTTAAACCCGGGAAGAAAACTGATTCACATCCGAGGGGCGCCTCTAAAAATGCTAAGGTATCAACTGCAAGAAACTTCAGTCTAAAAAATACCAACTATCCCCAGGGGTGTAATGCTTTCGTGAGGAGATATTCCACCTCCTCGTAGGCAGCAGGGCCGCTCAGATCGCGATCTCCGACAGATCCCAGTGATCTTCAACAGAGCTCCAGATTCGGCATCCGATCAGGTCGCCATCTTGGATCATGAAAAAATACTAACCAACTATCGACCAGTAGCATCCATTCCACTCATGACCAAACTCATGGAAGGCATAGTGACGAAACAACTGACTGAATACTTAAATAAACACTCAATTCTACACGAGTCCCAATCAGGATTTCGGACGAATCACAGCAGTGAAACTGTACTAGTGTATGCAATGAACGCATTCAAACAAGCAATTGCAACTGGTAACAACATCCTCCTCCTGCAATTTGACATGTCCAGTGCCTTTGACATGGTTAACCACGATATACTAATACATACACTAGAATACTTCGGAGTAGGAGGCACCATTCTCAAATGGTTCAAAGGATTCCTAATGGCCTAGTGGTTAGGGTGGTGGACTTTGGTCCTGAGGAACTGAGTTTGATTCCCACTTCAGGCACAGGCAGCTCCTTGTGACTCTGGGCAAGTCACTTAACCCTCCATTGCCGCATTGAGCCTGCCATGAGTGGGAAAGCGCGGGGTACAAATGTTACAAAAAAAATAAAAATACCAAGTAACAACGAACGAGGATAGATCACCACAATGGATACCTGAGTGTGGAGTTCCCCAACGTAATGATGATACCTCTAGCCAAGCTACTAGCCAATCAAAACCTCAACCCCTACATTTATGCAGATGATGTCACAATTTACATTCCATTCAAACATGATCTAAATGAAATCACCAACGAAATCAACCAAAGCCTCCAAATAATGCACACCTGGGCAGATGCATTCCAACTAAAACTTAACGCAGAAAAAACACAATGCCTTGTACTCACCTCACAACATAACACAAAAAACTTCAATACCATAACCACACCATACTGTTCCCTTCCGGTCTCACAAAACTTGAAAATTCTTGGAGTCACCATTGATCGAAACCTCACTCTCGACACCCACGTGAAAAACACGACCAAAAAGATGTTCTACACCATGTGCAAACTTAAAAGAGTAAAACCTTTCTTCCCGAGATACATCTTCCGTACTCTGGTACAGTCAATGGTAATAAGTCATCTGGACTACTGCAATGCACTATACGCCGGGTGCAAAGAACAGACAATCAAAAAACTCCAAACTGCCCAGAATACGGCCACCAGACTCATATTTGGAAAGACTAAATATGAAAGCGCAAAACCACTAAGAGAGAAACTTCACTGGCTCCCACTGAAGGAACGTATTGCGTTCAAGATCTGCACGATTGTACACAAAATCATTCATGCAGATGCCCCAATCTACATGCTAATCCTTGTGGACCTACTTCCTAGAAACGCCACAAGATCATCTCGCAAATTTCTCAACCTGCACTACCCCAGCTGCAAAGGAGTGAAGTACAAATTGATGCATGCTACTACCTTCTCGTAGATGAGCACGCAGCTATGGAATGCATTACCCACAGAGTTGAAAGCAATCAACGAAACAACTATCTTTCGTAAATCTCTGAAAACATTCTTCTTCAACAAGGCCTACAAAGAATACCTATAACCTCACTAAGTCACCTCACCAACCCATTCAAACATGAAAGAGCACCTTATACAACAATCCAAAGCACTACCCTCCTTCTTCCCTCCCTTCCTTGATCGCTACACATTACTAACTGTATCTGATATCCTGCTATGACAATGTTAACAAATCTATGTAAGCCACATTGAGCCTACAAATAGGTGGGGGAATGTGGGATACAAATGCAATAAATAAATAAATAAAGTAATCTTTCTCATAAACAGTCTCTCTCAATCTCTTAATCATATTGTTATTATTTAACACCATATTCTACCTTATATTTTGCATATCTGAGATGTATTAATTATTTCTTTGTTTCTAATTTTCTTGATATCTAATGTACCTTAATTGTATTAATTGTATCAATACTTTGCTCTTCTCACACCGTTAATGACGATTGTCATTGCGGCATTACGTAAGCCGCATTGAGCCTGTAAAGAGGTGGGAAAATGTGGGATACAAATGCAGCAAATAAATAAATAAAAGAACATAGCTGATATACAGTTCCAGCAAGAAGAGATTTGGTATTCTTGAACACTTTCCAGATACCCAAGAAAGTAATCTCTTGAGAAGATATTTCCAACCCCATAGACAAAGTCAAAGAAACAGAAACTGCTTTAGGCATTGCAACTCCTACCAATCCTCCTGAGGAAATAGGCTCAGCTAATATTATACCAGGAGGAGTCTGAGGAAATAAAGGAAGTCCTAGGCAGATGTGGTGGAGTCTGCTCAACAGACCTTAAAGAAACCCTTATTAGGAGAACCCAAGTAAAACTGGTATTGACCATCAGATCAGTCACTGATCTCTTAACAGTAAAGATACTATAGTAGGCTTGATTCTCGCCTTTCTCTTTCCCATGATAACTAACACTCAATGAAGATGTCTTAAACACCAAAAGTTTCCCTTGTGCTCTACTGATAATCTGGAGGGGCTCCAAAGGGACGAGATGTACTCTGTTCAGGGGTATGAGGGGGTCAGTGACCACTGGGGGAGTAAGTAGGGGTCATCCCTGATTTTCATCAGTGGTCATATGGTCATTTAGGGCATCTTTTTGTGCCTTATTCATTCTAAAAACAGGTCTAGACCAAAACATTGACGTTTCAGCCCTAGACGGTTTGATTTTGTTCCATTATGGATGTAAAATATCCAAGTGTTAGGAATGTCTTGAGCCATCCCTCCTCCCACCCCTTAAATGCCCCTTGTGATTTGGACACACTGCAGATGAATTGCTTAGATAGACATCCAAAAAATAGGTTTAAAAAATACTGATTTGGACGTTTTGAGAAGAAGTTCATCCAAATGGTGCTTAATGACAATTTTTGGATGTTTTTCTTTTTCAAAAATGAGCCCCAAAGATTCCAGAACAAAAATAAATGCTTTTTACAACCAAACAGACTTGAAGAATAAATAAGTATATACAACAGAACTGGACAATGTTGACACATTTAGACTGACTCTAGACAGAACTTCTGCACAAATTTGCACATACCATCTTTTTCTTTTGATGTATGCCCAGGAAACAAATGCTCTCAGGTTTCAACCTAATTAATGTTAAAAAAAAACAAAAAACATTTGTTCTTATAAATAGAAACCATGAATGTTGAGCACCAGATTCTCATAACATGATATCTGTTTTGGTGGCCCTTTACTAGGTGAAAACATCTCTGCATTAATACATGGAGTCCCTATAACCAGCCCCTGCAAATGACACACTGTTTACAATTTAGAACTAATAACTACTCCAACCGATGAAACCGATACTTCCATTGCACAAGCCAGCAGGTTGAAAATATAAGTGAGATCAAATAAAAATGCTACCAACAATACCTACCTCTCCCTCCGCACCTTCAGTGTTCACTCTGGTGGATCCTCTTCTACTTCTATCCCTCTGCCTGTCGGCGTACCGCAGGGTTCTGTTCTTGGTCCCCTCCTCTTTTCTATCTACACTTCTTCCCTTGGTTCATTAATCTCATCCCATGGCTTTTTCTACCATCTCTATGCTGATGACTCCCAAATCTACCTTTCTACCCCTGATATCTCACCTTGCATCCAAACCAAAGTTTCAGCGTGCTTCTCTGACATTGCTGTCTGGATGTCTCAACGCCACCTGGAATTAAACATGACCAAAACTGAGCTTCTCATTTTTCCCCCCAAACCCACCTCCCCGCTCCTTCCGTTTTATGTTTCTGTTGATGGCTCTCTCATTCTCCCTGTCTCTTCAGCTCGCAACCTTGGGGTCATCTTTGACTCCTCTCTCTCCTTCTCTACTCATATCCAGCAGATCGCCAAGACCTGTCGTTTCTTTCTTTATAACATCCGTAAAACCCGCCCCTTTCTTTCTGAGCACTCTAGCAGAACCCTCATCCACACCCTTGTCACCTCTCGTTTAGACTACTGCAATCTGCTTCTTGCTGGCCTCCCACTTAGTCACCTCTCCCTCTCCAGTTGGTTCAAAACTCTGCTGCCCGTCTCGTCTTCTGCCAGGGTCGCTTTACTCATACTACCTCTCTCCTCAGGTTGCTTCACTGGCTCCCTATCCATTTTTGCATCCTGTTCAAATTTCTTCTACTAACCTATAAATGTTTGCTCCCCAGTATCTCTCCACACTCGTCCTTCCCTACACCCCTTCCCGTGCACTAAGTTCCATGGATAAATCCTTCTTATCTGTTCCCTTCTCCACTACTGCCAACTCCAGACTTTGTTCCTTCTGTCTCACTACACCCTACGCCTGGAATAGACTTCCTGAGCCCCTACGTCTTGCCTCATCCTTGACCATCTTTAAATCTAGATTGAAAGCCCACCTCTTTAACATTGCTTTTGACTTGTAACCACTTGTAACCACTCGCCTCCACCTACCCTCCTCTCCTCTTTCCTCTACACATTAATTGATTTGCTTGCTTTATTTTTTGTCTATTAGATTGTAAGCTCTTTGAGCAGGGACTGTCTTTCTTCTTCTATGTTTGTGCAGCGCTGCGTATGCTTTGTAGTGCTATAAAAATGCTAAATAGTAGTAGTAGTAACATGGATGCGCAGGAGACATGAGGAGGCCAGGGGGAGATGGCTTCAGCTTTTTGACATCATGCCGTCTCCTATTCTCAATCTAACCTCTTTGACAAGGATCCAGCTGATGAGCTTGCCCTCCTCCACTTCTTAAAGGGAAAGCTTCTCTAAACCATTCCCTGCTCTCAGAGAAAATTTCAGCCCACCCCAGCAGTTTAGACAGCTAACTAGTATCTATTTCTAAGTACATTACAGACTTTTACCATCTGCTTTTCTAGAATCAGAAAACTATATCCCTCTTAACCCAGATATATATTGGTAAAACTTCTTCTGATTTTTTTTCCTTTCTTCCCTTAGGGGATTTTATTGGCATTTAGAAGGTCTCTCATAGGGCAGGGGGTGTTCCCTTTATTGCCTTCATACCCAAATGCCCCCCTAAGGCTCTGGATCTCTCCATATGTCAACATATTTCTTAATGAAATAGTTATTCCTGCAGACTGTGTCCGCATTTGCACATTTATCAGAGCCTTTTGTAAAACATACAGGGCAGTGTGAACTGCTTGATTTGGACATCCCATGTCCTACCTTGACATCCTTTGCAAAATATCAGGGTTCATGTCTATTAATAATATAGCAAATTTTTGTTTTGCTCTGGTTATTGTTTAATAAATGCTTCTCTTTAGAGGGGATTTTTACTGAGAGACTGAAGGAAACCTTTATTAGGTCTCTTAAAAAAATAAAAAGCAAATCCTCCCCAACTGACTAATTATAGATCTGTGTCAAATCTGACATTTCTTGGCAAACCTGCTGAATGTAGGAGAGCATCTAGATTCCAGAACAGGAGGTGAAGGAAGATAAGATGCTTCCAAGAGAGAAAAAATAGACCAAAAGCACACAACTAAGATATCTGCCAAGGAGAAGGACTGGCATCCAAAGGTGCCTAGACTGCACTGAAACATTCATCTCATTGACAACACAGAAGGAAATCTGTCAGCCCTGAGTCAGAAGGATACTTTGCATTCCACCTCTCAGTAAGCTTTCTGGGGTAAGAAATGCATTTCTCTCTCCTCAGAAAAAAGAAACAACACAAAGGCAATTTCTTTATTTTCACTCAAAGCCCCTTATTTACAGATCATAAATGCTTCTATATCTGATCATCTGCTAACTGCAACAGGTTTCTTAAATAGAAATCTCATAATTCTTGGATTCCATTAGCCCTTTCCAGCAAAGTCACAGTCTTGTTGGCTGCTTTCAGGGCTTGGTTTCTCTCTCAGCCTCATTGCCCTTGCTCCTCGCTGACTGAATATTTTCCAATTGTCTGGGTTTTTAGTTGATTTTTGTTTTATTTTTTGTTTTTAATACTTTCTTAATTTTTCTTTTTTCTACCACTTGGTCTTGTTGACCCAGATCCTTTGAAACTGCAACTCTCTACAAGCTTTTCCCTGTAGTGACATATGAGATGTGTTTAAAGAGTTATTAAGAGGTGTTTTTTTTAATAGTTGAAAGTGTTTTAATCAAGAATCTCTGAGTATTTTTTTCTTTACATTCATTGAGCTGTCACATATATTTTTGTGACAAGAGTATGGTTCATCTCCTCTCTAGTATATAGATTTTCCATTAAAGACTACTGCCCACAGTTCAGGGAAGAAATGTTTACCCAACTTGACAATACCTGTTAATGTTGAAACCTCAGAATGCCTGCTGGTATCTGTAGGGTATCCCCCTATGTTTCACCTTTGGAAGGCTTGAGGCCTAGTTAGGCTGTGAACTATCTTTTGTGAACAATATCAACATGGATTCTGCATGATTTCCTGAAGAACTGTGCCAGCTGGCGTCATCCAAGGACATGCTGTTTACTTGCACTAGCCTCCAGTTTATCTCCTGGGAAGCTGCAGAGGAGAGAGGTTCAGAGGAATACAGTGTCTCCAGTACCTTGTGTGAACTATGGAGGAGAGGTTTTCACTGCAAGACATGAATGTGATAATGCTTGCTGTTTATCTCTTGGTGAGTTATCGAGGACTACTACTGATAAGGTGGTTTTTCTGTGCGTCCAAAGGCCCCTCATTGTGGTGACAATATGGCACCTGCTGGACAGAAGTATACAGTCCCTAATTGGTCCTGGATCATCACCTGTGAACCCTGGGGGTAGGGCCAACCCTGGACTTGGGACAGAAAGAAGGAGAACAAGGGAGAAGAGAAGATCTGATGGTATACACATCTCTCTGAGGAGAAGGACTGAATTGCCAGTACACCTATGAACTGTATCTTTTGGTGCTAAGTTTGGCACAAGGAAGAATTCAGGAGCTGTTTATCGGCTTCTGCCAGACTGAGAATCTACTGCTTGTGCTGGGCAAGGTCACATTTAACTGATTACAGGGTTTTGCTGGGATACAGCTTGAGCTCTGAAGAGGAGTCAGTTCTTCACCCCATCCAGAGCTGATGCTGCAGACTACTGAGAGAACGGGATTTTCTTCGTTAGGGGCCCTAGTTATTGTCCCGTGTTTTTGCTGGCTAAGGATTGGTTATTTCTCAGGCACATGGTCTAGGGCCTAATATAGCTGTTGAGTTGGTAATTTCTTCTCAGGATAGTATTATTGTTGTTGAGTAATCATATATACATATACATCCAGATATCTATTTTGGTGTAATCCTTAGTATTTTTGTATCTTGCTTGTCATATTTCCTTATAATTTAGATGCAATCATACTTCTAGTAATACGAGTCTGGAGTAATTACTATCTAAGTAATTACCTGTCAGTACATGCACCTACAGTATTTTCAGAAAGACTAAGGACAGCAACAGCCAACACTATGAGCCCAGAAAAACATGGTATGCCCCAACACTCAAAGTCTTTCCCCTCTCCCCACCACCACCACCACTCCATATATATACACATACACACACATATGCTTACAGTCACAATTCCACAATATCCTTTCTAACCATGCTATGAGCAAATGGACACCTCAGAAAGCTACAGACCACAGGTGGAAAGACTAGAGAGAGGCATATGAACTTGGTGTGGGAAGACCCTGATGTATTCCTTCTGTTCAATGTCTTTTGTGAGGGAATTATAGCTGAAATGCTGCAACCTTGTCTTCTGCACCAACCTTCTTGCAGGCTATTTGCATCATCTGAGACCATGTAGAACACAAGCAGTACAATATTTCAGCAGTAGCGAAGGGGATGATCACACTCCCTACATTCTATAGGTCCTGAGGGGCAGATGGAAGACTTGTTTCAAGTCACTACTCTTGTGGATTCTTGACAAGGACATAGTGAGGTATATCTTAAGTTGCTCTGTTTTTCATTTAACATTCTTCATGGCTTTAGCTCAAGCTGTGCTTCATCCTAATTATATCTTCAATCAAGATTTCATTCCTCTTGATCTATTCATCTTATTAAGATCCAACTCCTTCTACTTCAATTTATAAGAAACTGTCTACTCGTAAACAAATGTTGGTATCTGCTGCTCCTATATTGTAGAAATCCTTTTCTTTCAGAACTTAGGCTAGAACATGATTATTAGAGTTTTAGGAAAATGACGTAAAGGTATGGCAGTTTTCCAATTATTTTTTTCCTAATTGTGTCTGCTCTGCTTGTTGCTTATATGTTATAAACCACTTTGAGCTCTTGGTGGAGGCGATCTATAGCAAATGGATTATTATTATTATATTCAAAAGTATTTTAGTCAGAGGCAGCACCTACTGCATAAGTGCCATATAACTGTGTATTTAAGGACTCCACCTCAGATATGTCAGATTTCCAGTACTGCCTGAGTGGAGGCAGGCAGGATAAGGGTCCTACTGCTGGAACGTGAAGAGAGAAGTAGCAGTTTTGCTCTGTGACAATAAAAAAAGCTCTGCTTATCATGGAACCAGTTATTATGGGAGAAGTTGAGACAGGCAGCTTATTTTTACTTTTATGTTTGCCCATGTCCACTCACACTGATTCAAAATCTTCGTTCCACCAAGTCTCTTCTGTCTATAATGTAATAATAAGGAAGTGAGTATGCAGATGGCTCTTCCCACTGGGAATGACCATGGGAACTGTGTAGATAATGCCACACATAGGTATATGATCTTTTGTTAAATATTGGGCATTTGTCTTTTGTTAAATATTGGGCATTACCCTGCAATTTTAGGTAGTATCATTCTGAACCCTATTACAAAAAAAGGAGGTCTATATTTAAGTGAACCAGCTAGCTTTCAGCCCATTATAAGTATACCTCTGTTGGCAAAGCTGTCAGAAAGGAAGAATGGCCAAACAATTAACAGATTACCTTTTGTAACAGTAATTGCTAGCATCATATGCAATCTGGTTTCAGAACATCACATAGTACAGAATCATTATTAGTTGCATTGGTCTGTGTTGCCAAGAATTTGTTAGCCAAAGGTACTGATTTGCTGCTCCTACAATTTGATTTGACTGCAGCTTTTGAACAGTCAATCATGATTTATTATTGCTCAAATTAAGTATGTTGGGTGTATCGGGGATTGTTTTGAATTAGTTCAGGGCTATTTTGGAGACTAGACAATATAGTGTTAGAATGAATAATGCAGTTTCACTCAGCTAGAATCATTGTTGTGGAATCGCAAAGGGTTCCCCTGTTTCACCGATTCTTTTTCATGTTTACATGTCTTCTTTTGGGGGAGGTTTGGATGCACTAAATATTTATCATTAGTCTTAAACTGATGATATGCTTCTGTTGATTCCAACAACTGAAGATCTACATACTACCTGCCCGATAATCAAAGTGATTTAACTGGGTACAAGAGGCTCCTACCCTGTTAAATCTCCTTTGGCCTCCCAAGACTTGATATTCAGTGTCACTTGATATCACCACAGGTCACCCCTGCATTGTCTGTTTAGTGCCAGGACAATACATGGGCTCTTCAGCTTGGAGAAAAGACAGCTGAGGGGAGTTATGATAGAGGTCTACAAAATAATGAGTGGAGTGGAATGGGTAGACATGTATCGCTTGTTTACTCTTTCCAAAAGTACTAGGACGAGGGGGCTCGCAATGAAACTAGAAAATAGTACATTTAAAATGAATCAGAGAAAATATTTCTTCTCTCAATATGTAATTAAACTCTGGAATTCATTGCCAGAGAATGTAGTAAAAGTGGTTAGCTTAGCAGGGTTTAAAAAAAGGTTTGGATGGCTTCCTAAAGGAAAAGTTCATAGACCATTATTAAAATGGACTTGGGGAAAATCCACTGCTTATTTCTAGAATAAGCAGCATAAAATGTATTGTACTGTTATGGGATCTTGCCAGGTACTTGTGATCTGGATTGACCACTGTTGAAAACAGGATGCTGGGCTTGATGGACCTTTGATCGGTCCCAGTATGGCATTACGTATGTTCCTAAATACTTAGTGCAGGCCTAAGTGACTATCGACACTGAATATCCAGGTTGTCATAGCCAACCAGAAATTATCTGGTTCTAACTGATATTGAGTGCTATTATCTAGATAACTATTCAGGCATAATTAGGACTGCATTCTATAGTCCTACTTGCTGGTTATTTATCTAGTCACTGGCATTGAATATCTGTAGTGCCAGATAACTTCTGAGTCCACCAAACTCCACCCTTGCTGCTCTGTCCAAGAAAACAGCAAGGCAAACGATCTGCAAACTCCAAGATGGAAGGGCAAAAAAAAAGCAGACCAATCAAAGAAAATAGTTTATTGAATGACAACCAAATAGACAAATCAGCCCGACAGTCAGTCTATATATAATCTTTATTATTATTTTAACTGTGGTTTTTAAATGTTATGCTATTTGTTTTATAGCCCCTGACGCAGCCCTGTTGGGCGAAACACAGCCAGTGTCTGGCTGATTTGTCTATTTGGTTGTCATTCAATAAACTATTTTCTTTGATTGATCTGCTTTTTTTGTCCTTCCAACTAAACAGAGAGTTCCATGGTGGTCACAGCTAATAAGTAGCACTCACCAGTTAAGAGCCGCTAAATATTAGCCTGTGAGCCAGCCAGCACAATTTAACTGAGGAGGAACCTCTCTTGCCTGGTTAAATTGTTCTGAATATACATCCCCAAATCAGCAAACTTACTATACATAATAAAGAATAGTCAGTTTCACAATATTTCTTTATTTACTCTTTAAAATAAAAGACTCTTAGAAATATATATCTGGCAATCATGATGCCATTACAATGTTCTCTACATTCACCCCCCGGATTCTATATAGTGCATTTAGGTTTAGGTGCCAAAATTGGTGCAGATTCTATAATACCACACATAATTGGCTTAACAAATTAATGTGCTGATATCAGTACTTAACAAGTACTAATGAGAACTAATTGGCACTGATTAAAATTTAGGCGCATGACTCGCTAAGTGTATTCTGTAATGATGTGCACCAAACTTCTAATGCATACAGGCAAAACGGTGTGGTTATGGATGGGGAAATGGGCGTTTTGTGGACTTTCTGAAATTTAGGTGCCTAGTTATACAATATGGCCCAGTGCACCTAAATCTGCATGCCGGAATTTACTCCTGGTTTTAGTTGGTGTAAATGGATGCACGCAGATTTAGACACTGAAATATCAACTAAACGTATTCTATAATCGGTGCCTAAATCTAGGTGTTGATTATAGAATATGCTTAGTCGGCACTGATTTCAGCACCAATTTTTTAGGTGTCATATATAGAATCTCCTCCTCAACACATAATTAAACTCTGGAATTCATTGTCAGAGAAAAGCAGTTAGATTAGCGGGGTTTTAAAAAGTTTTGGATATCTTCCTAAAAGAAAAGTTCATAAGCCATTATTAAGATGGCCTTGGGAATATCTACTGCTTATTTCTAGGATAAGAAGCATAAAAAGTATTGTACTATTTTGGAATCTTGACAGGTACTTGTGACCTGGATTGGCCACTGTTGGAAAAAGGATACTGGACTTGATGGACCTTCGGTCTGTCTCAGGATGGCAATTTTTAAGTTTTTACGCTCTTATTCCTTTCTATACATTCTCCACTCTATCCAATGAGCATTACGATAATGTATTGGGTACTTCCTCTAAAGTCAATCAAACTTCTATTAAGATGATTTCTCAGTGCTGCCAATAAATGAATCTGGAGTTTCAACTCCCCACTTCCCCCTTGTTTTAATTTCTTCTGCAGAGTTAGCCATCACACTGTCCAACACACTTCAATTTATTGTCTATAAAGTCTGCAGCAGCTATGAAAATTTCTTCTTCTTAAGGTTCCAGAACAAACATCCATAAATCAATAGATACAACTAAGCAAATAAACAACATATTGAAACAGCATGAAAGAGTTTATAAATAGCAAAACATAAATGTGAAATTTCTGAACAAGTGCTGTGAGCTTGTCTGTTTTCAGAAATTGTCAGCTGAGCCAAGAGTTGATTCAAAAAGAAATGAAAAGGTCATGATTTGATAATGAGCTTAAATGATTTTTAATACATCTAGAGAAATGTAAAAATAAAAACACCTTTTCAGTTTATTGATGAATAAGATAACTAATAAAGGTTTGTGATTTTCATATTCTACTGTTCTGTGGTTCAACCAAGTACTAATAACTAAAAAAAACAAGTTAATGTAAGGCAACATAAAAAAAACCATTGCTTTTCATACTATAAAACAAACAATAAACCCATAGTTACACAACAAATAAACATCGAAATGGCCCAATCAGTCTGCCCAGTCGTATTTGATATTCACATTATACATATCTTGCACAAACTTGCCACTCTCTGCAGGTTACTCCATATTTTCTACTTAGAGTTGAAATCGCAAATTACCCCCATGCCTTCATAAAAGTCATTCTACTGTTTTTGGTAGAATTATAGTTCCTGCAGCCTACACCAGTACATTGTTACTATCCTCTTTTCACTAAGGGATCTTTTCTGCTCATCACTTATCTTTTAATTTCTATTACAGTATTTATTGCTACCATCTCCTCTGGCGTCTACCACTCTTTCTATGGCAATACATTTCTTGATGTTGTTCCTGAGACTGCCTTCTTAAAACTGCATAACTCGAGAGCACTCAGTTTTACAAATACAGAATAAGAAATGGCCTTTGCAGATGGAACTTATTCTTATCGGAAAGTATACCAAGTTTGGATGCTTCTTGAACACTATTTAGCTAATGATCACCATCGATAATTGGCTTTCTCTAGCCCTGTTACTTTCTATTGGCATCCTATGTTTTCTTTTTTTTCTGTATTATTTTGTGTTGATTTCTGTTTGGTTTTTTTTTTTTTTTTGAATTGTATTGTCAATAAAGATACATGGACAAAAAAAACTTCATATCATAACCCCTAGTATTATAATTTCCTTTTTTTTTTTTTTTTTGTTATTGTTCTTTAAAACCTTAATTTTTTATTTATGCAGTTTTTATATAATATATAACCAAGATGTACTTGTAAGAAAAAATATGGGATCCTCTTACTAAACTGTGGTAAAATGTGGCCTTAGTGTGCCCTTATGTGGGTTTTTCCCTCACACTAAGGCCATTGAAAGAGAATGTTCCTGAAGAGTTTTGAGTTCAAGTTCTTTGGACATCATCTACGAGAGACTCCTCTTTTTTCCTCTACTGTTTTATACAGGGTCATGGGTGGATCAGGGTTGTTCCTAAAATTTACACGCATAGTTATAGAATAAGGGGGATATGCACCTAATTTAGGTGCGAGGATTTGCACTATTTGAGTTGGTGCAAATGGCCATGCCTAAAGATAGACGTGATTCCCAGGCGTAAGTGTAGTTTATAGAATAGCACTGAGTGTTATTTTTTCTGCGCTGATTTTTTTAGGCGCCATATATAGAATCTAGCCCAAAGTGGGCGAAACGTGGCCACATTGTATATTTTTTTTTACAATTAAAGGGCTTTTTGTAGACTTCCATTGTTCCTGTGTGATTCACTGTCTTTGTATACTCCACCCAAATTATGTCCTGGGGAATGCCTACACTCCTGTCATATACAAGTACAGTGGTGGAAATAAGTATTTGATCCCTTGCTGATTTTGTAAGTTTGCCCACTGACAAAGACATGAGCAGCCCATAATTGAAGGGTAGGTTATTGGTAACAGTGAGAGATAGCACATCACAAATTAAATCCGGAAAATCACATTGTGGAAAGTATATGAATTTATTTGCATTCTGCAGAGGGAAATAAGTATTTAATCCCTCTGGCAAACAAGACCTAATACTTGGTGGCAAAACCCTTGTTGGCAAGCACAGCGGTCAGACGTCTTCTGTAGTTGATGATGAGGTTTGCACACATGTCAGGAGGAATTTTGGTCCACTCCTCTTTGCAGATCATCTCTAAATCATTAAGAGTTCTGGGCTGTCGCTTGGCAACTCGCAGCTTCAGCTCCCTCCATAAGTTTTCAATGGGATTAAGGTCTGGTGACTGGCTAGGCCACTCCATGACCCTAATGTGCTTCTTCCTGAGCCACTCCTTTGTTGCCTTGGCTGTATGTTTTGGGTCATTGTCGTGCTGGAAGACCCAGCCACGACCCATTTTTAAGGCCCTGGCGGAGGGAAGGAGGTTGTCACTACGAATTGTACGGTACATGGCCCCATCCATTCTCCCATTGATGCGGTGAAGTAGTCCTGTGCCCTTAGCAGAGAAACACCCCCAAAACATAACATTTCCACCTCCATGCTTGACAGTGGGGACGGTGTTCTTTGGGTCATAGGCAGCATTTCTCTTCCTCCAAACACGGCGAGTTGAGTTCATGCCAAAGAGCTCAATTTTTGTCTCATCTGACCACAGCACCTTCTCCCAATCACTCTCGGCATCATCCAGGTGTTCACTGGCAAACTTCAGACGGGCCGTCACATGTGCCTTCCGGAGCAGGGGGACCTTGCGGGCACTGCAGGATTGCAATCCGTTATGTCGTAATGTGTTACCAATGGTTTTCGTGGTGACAGTGGTCCCAGCTGCCTTGAGATCATTGACAAGTTCCCCCCTTCTAGTTGTAGGCTGATTTCTAACCTTCCTCATGATCAAGGATACCCCACGAGGTGAGATTTTGCGTGGAGCCCCAGATCTTTGTCGATTGACAGTCATTTTGTACTTCTTCCATTTTCTTACTATGGCACCAACAGTTGTCTCCTTCTCGCCCAGCGTCTTACTGATGGTTTTGTAGGCCATTCCAGCCTTGTGCAGGTGTATGATCTTGTCCCTGACATCCTTAGACAGCTCCTTGCTCTTGGCCATTTTATAGAGGTTAGAGTCTGACTGATTCACTGAGTCTGTGGACAGGTGTCTTTCATACAGGTGACCATTGCCGACAGCTGTCTGTCATGCAGGTAACGAGTTGATTTGGAGCATCTACCTGGTCTGTAGGGGCCAGATCTCTTACTGGTTGGTGGGGGATCAAATACTTATTTCCCTCTGCAGAATGCAAATAAATTCATATACTTTCCACAATGTGATTTTCCGGATTTAATTTGTGATGTGCTATCTCTCACTGTTACCAATAACTTACCCTTCAATTATGGGCTGCTCATGTCTTTGTCAGTGGGCAAACTTACAAAATCAGCAAGGGATCAAATACTTATTTCCACCACTGTATGTGCCTTCTTGCCACAGTGCGTACTTGTATGCATATATACCATGGAGTAATTTTATAAAAAGCCCTTTTACGCATATATAAATTACATGCATATTTCATACACATAAATTTACACTAGCTCCCAAGCATATGTAACAGTATACAGGTGCATTTGCTTACCATTACTACAGATTTGGTAAGACAATTTGATAAAGACAGGCAGTACTTGGACTTACTACCTAGGTGGCCTATTATGAAATTACCTACTTAGGGGCAGTTACTAACCTGCAGTAAAATATCATATTTTACCACAACTCCGTTTACTGTGGAAGTCACTGACCTGCAGTAAACTTCCATTCACCCTCACAAGTTGCATTATTCCTGCAAACTAACACCCTTGTCATTATTTTTCCTTCCCAGAAGCCAGTGGTCTTCTTAGGATCATGCCCACTCCTTAGCCTCCCTCCCTAACAAATTCTTCCCAGGTTCTACCGCTCTCAATCAACACCGCCCCCCCCCCCATCACAGTCCTTCACTCCCAGACACAATGGTCCTGCCAGTTCAAGCCCCCACCCCAAATCTGGCCCTCAAAACAGATGTTAAAATTCCTAGAGATACCTGCCTATAATCCTCTCTCTCCCCAGCGAAGGTCGCACCCAAGCAGAGCCCCTAAACAGATTTCCCCCATGGAACATAGATAGAATTGAAACAGAGGAAATGATAGCAGATAAAGACTGGCTTATCCAGTCATGCCATCTACTAATCTCTACTATCTCTTTTTCTTTCTTAGATTCTGTATACTTGTCCCATGTTTTCAGATTCAGTCTTTGTTTCTGCTACTTTCACCAAGATTCTGTTCCATGCTTCCACCACCCTTTCCTTGAAGAAGTATTTCCTTAGATTACTCCTCAATCTATCCACTAGCAGAGTTTTAAAAAGGTTTGGACGGCTTCCTAAAGGAAAAGTCCATAGACCATTATTAAATTGGACATGGGGAAAATCCACTATTTCTGGGATAAGCAGCATAAAATGTTTTGTACTTTTTTGGGATCTTGCCAGTTATTTGTGACCTGGATTGGCCACTGTTGGAAACAGGATGCTGGGCTTGATGGACCTTTGGTCTGTCTCAGTATGGCAATACTTATGTACTTATATGTACTCTTTTATCTTCATCCTCTGCTCTTTGACCATTTTGGGTCTAAGACCTTACCGCAAGCCATTGACCTAGCGGTAAGGTCTCACACGGTAACCGGGCAGAAATGGTCTATGCGCGTCAAATGCCACTTGATGTGCATAGCTGCCGCACGCCAGAAAACAAAAAATATTTTTTGGGCATGCATAGTGGACGTGGGCCATGCGATAACCGGATGGTAACTCCAATTTGGCGCACGTTGGGCGCACATAGGTGCCTATGCGGCTTAGTAAAAGGGCCCCTCAATGAGGTCCTATTAGAGACTTATTAAGAGGCACTATCACCTCATTTTCTACCTGTTTGACACCTTAAGATCATTAGATATGATCAGCCCCACATTCCCACATTTCTTTCATGCACAGAAGTTCACCCTCTATACTGCTATCGCTCCCTCAAGTTGTTTTGCAACCCAAATGCATAATCCTGCATATTGTAGAATTAAATCTTAGCAGCCAAATTCTACACCATTCATCAAGCTTTGCTAGATCCCTCCTCACATTATCCATGCATATATTTATCTTGGGTGAATCTCTTCATAAGGGCAGCTAATAAATCCCAATAAATAAAACAATTTAAACCAACTTTGGCGCAGGTGAAAATGTGTGTGCTTGCATTTCTGTGCTACTGGGGCTGGTTCTGTGTGCCTATTTTTAAAGGCACATAGAGGGCACAGTTTCAAAGCACTTAGACTTACAAAGTTACATGGAGGGGAATTTTCAAAATTGGACTTTGGATGTTTTGTGCTGAACTTCCAAAATCCGAATAAGAAATATGGCCATTTTTGAAATCGCAGAAGTCTCTTTTTTTTTTTTTCAAAAATACTATTTGTAACAAGGTTTTGTGCACTGTGCATTTATGTTTTTAGGTAATTTAAAAAAAAAAAAAAAAACATACAAGAGAAAAACAAAGAAAATCAAGCCATTGGGATGTAGGAGGGGCCAGCATTTTTAGCAGACTGGTCCCATAGACATTCCAGAAGAGCAATGGGGCACCCTAGAAGGCACTGCTGTGGGCTTCATATAAATGCTCCCAGGTACACATATCACTTTTGCTCCCTTATCTTGTCTGCTGAGCCCTCCAAAACCCACCTGAAACCTACTACCCCCAAATGTACACCACTACAACAGACATATGGGTGAAGGGAGCTCATATATGTGGGTACTGTGGGCTTCTGGTAAGTTTTGGAGGGCTCACAGTTTCCACCACAAGTGTAATAGGTAGGGGGAGGTATGGGCCTGGGTCTACTACTGCTACTACTATTTAGCATTTCTATAGCGCTACAAGGCATACGCAGCACTGCACAAACATAGAAGAAAGACAGCCCCTGCTCAAAGAGCTTACAATCTAATAGACAAAAAATAAAGTAAGCAAATCAAATCAATTAGTGTGTACAGGAAGGAGGAGAGGAGGGTAGGTGGAGGCGAGTGGCTACAAGTGGTTACGAGTCAATAGCAATGTTAAAGAGGTGGGCTTTCAGTCTAGATTTAAAGGTGGCCAAGGATGGGGCAAGACGTAGGGGCTCAGGAAGTTTATTCCAGGCATAGGGTGCAGCGAGACAGAAGGCACGAAGTCTGGAGTTGGTCCACCTTTCTACACTAGACTACTCCAGGGACCTGCATGCTGCTCTAATGGAGCTGGCTACAACATCTGAGGCTTTTAAAAAGGCTGGAAAGTACTATTTGTATTCATATTTTCGGGGGGGGGGGGGGGGGGGTTAGTGACTACTGGGGAAGTAATGGGGTGTCATCCCTGATTATTTCCAGTGGTCATCTGGTCACTTGGGGCACCTTTATGTGCCTTATTTGTTATAAAAACAAGTCTAGACCAAACTGTTTATTTTCACCCTGGACGATTTCATTTGGTTCCATTATGGCTGTAAAACATCCAAGTATTAGACACACCCTAAGCCCGCCCTGATCCCATCTTCAACATACCCCTGACATGCCCCCTTGTGAATTGGACGCACTGCGGATGAATTGCATAGATAGACATTTTTAAAACAGGTTTTAAAAAATAAAATGATTTGGACGTCGTGAGAAAAAATTCATCCAAATGGTGCTTTATGACACTTTTTGGACATTTTTCTCTTTCGAAAACGAGCCCAAGATTGACCTATAGAACATTGTAGGTCTAAGTGCTTTGAAAATGAACCCCATAGGCACCTATGTTGACCTTATATGACAGGCTTAAAAGAGGCACCAGTTCAGACTTCACACATAGGTAGCCTGTTATAAAATCTGACCAATGGGGATCATTTTAAAACAGGATGCTTAAGTAAGAAATCCAAAAAGACATCTATTTTAAGCCTGATTTATTAAGGCAGAATAAGTACCTATAAGCTTTTAGAAAATAGGATCCCCGAACCAGTCCCAAAAGTATACAAATGCTCATGCACAAATTTACACCTGCTCTAAAGTAGGCACACACAATTTTATAAAACCCCTTTTCTATGTGTAAAATAGACTTACCTGTGGAAAAAGCTTTATGCAATTATCCCCTAAGAGCATAATCGCATGTTTAACCCACAGCAATACTCTCAGTTCAGCTCTCTACAATATCCCTAAAATCCCAGGAGTTTTGCACAAACTGAAGATAACTTCTGTGGATAAGAATTACCTTCTCTTTCTGCCTTTCTGCTTATCTTTCTCATTTACTTTGAAATAAGTTGATACAAGCAGCTTAAACTTTCAATATATTATCTTCTTCAAATATTTTCTTTCATAACCCCAGGAATATTGTCACTATATAAGATGTTTTATTTTTGTTACATGCCTTAACAGAACAAATTCCTCAAAGCGTGTTACAGCAAATATTAAGATATAATCATGCTTAGTAAACCTGAATATTGTAACATTTCCAAACACAAAGCAGAAATCTATCTATCTATCTATCTATCTATCTATCTATCTATCTATCTAAAATAAAATGTTATCTCAGTACCCCTGGGTAGTAAAGGAAAATGCAGACAAGCAAAGAGGCCAGTGTTATAGATTCCAGAGGAGGATAAAGAAAATAGCACCTTCATGAACAATGTCCAAGATAAAATATGGAAATTTATTAAACACAAAACACTGAATGTGGCCACATGTCACCTAAACAGGCTGCATCTGGGGTCCAGCACAAAAATATCAAAAAATCATATCAATACCACACAAATCATAAAACTCAAAATTAAAGGCAATACATATGTTCTGGTCAATATTCAAAGTGATTTAACTGGCCAGAAAAGGCTCCTGACTGGTTAAATTGCCTGTTCAGGGATAATCACTCATTTTAAGCAGCACTTAACCGGTTAGTACTGCTTAACATAACCAGTTAGCACAGAACTGAAAGCTGGCTATTTTGGAGGCATTCCAGAGGAGGAGTCAACACTTGTCCAGCTGGTTAAAGGGGCCCTTTACAAAGCTGTAGGAGGGCTAATGTGCGGGTAGCCATAGGCGGTCGGTGGCCCAACTGTTTGGGGAGGCTAAAGGGGGCGGGGTTAGGGGTGGGGCCAGGGGTGGAGCTTAAATCCATAATTGTCTGATAACACACAGAAAAAATAAATAAATAAATATAAAAGTCACAATTAATACCTTTTATTAAATTTAGATATTAGATATGTATCATATGTCAAAGAATAAAGTGGTTGCTCAAAGCATATACTAACCACAATCGCTCAACTACAAAACACTATGCACAACTTTGTGCAAAAACACACTCAGAACCTTACTGTACCATAAATATTACACTGGGCAGAACCTAATACACCAATATACCACCCATACAGAAAATGCAGACCGTCTAGAATATGAAACAAGGATCATAATATCACAATTCTCATGTAGAGACACAAAACATCCTAATTCATGTTTATTGTGGGATAAAATGTCATACATAAGTAAATAAATATAAACATTTAATGTTGAGCACCTGATTCTCAAAGTGGACATATTCCAAACACTGTAATGAAAATAAAATTATCTTTTCTACCTTTGTTGTCTGGTGACTTTGATTTTCTGATCATGCTGGCCCAGTATCCGATTCTGCTGCTATCTGTCCTCTTAACTCCGTTTCCAGGGCTTCCTTTCCATTTATTTCTTTACTTTCTGCCTTTCTTCTTCATTTCTTGTCCTCGCTCCCCTGCCCCCTCCAGCCATCCATACCCACCCATTGATTCTCTCCTCTCCCCTGCCCCCCCTCCAACCATCCACACCCACTCACCCATTGATTTTCTCCTCTCCTCTCTGTTCCCGGGCAGATTTTCTAACAGGAGCTGCTCATCCAATCAGAGAGCTCTATTTGAATGCAGATTAACATACAGACACTCTAATGGGAATTTTTAGTCAAAAACACTAGCAAAACCCTTCGTTTTTGGATCAAAGTTAACATTTTTGATCAGAGCCATGCCCTAACATTAAGGCTGTAAACATTTCCAACAATTTTTACCCATAAATATGCAAATGAAAACCTCCCAAAAATGGACTAATTTGCATATGGCTTGAACAAATTTGAGTACATAGCATACCAATCCCACTTCCTAGCACCTAAATTGTGCAATTAGATTTAATGCAAATAGTTTTAAAACTTATTTTTAGCACTTTTAAAATTTCAGGGGTCAGTGCAAGTCTCTTTGGTGTGAACTGCTCATGTGCAGGAATTCATGATCCTAGTTAAATATCTCCCTGCCAACCCAGGACACCTCCAGCCAACCCCCATGCTCTGCTCTCCCAGCAGTAAGATAATCAAATTACAACTGGTTATACACAAGGCTAGAGACAGCTTTCACTGCAGCAGCTGCTGCTGCTATTTAACCCCACCCCCCCCCCCCCCCCCCCCCCCCCCCCAGAGCAGCAGGACTGGCAGGAGAACTACTACTAATACTATTTAGCATTTCTATAGAAACAGCTGATCCATCCTTCTGTGGCTGGGGAGGCATAGCCTCCCTAAGCCTCTTATACCAGGCACCTATGCGGGTAGCACTCACCAAATCGGCAAGACCAGTCACTTGAAGGATATTGGTGGTGTGACTGCTCCAGATAAGTGATTCTGTTGATTTATGTACTTCCTAATTATTGTACATTTAAAGAGATATTTTCAAGGAAACCAGATACTATAGAGCAGGGTGTCCAACCTTGATCCTCGCCAGGTCAGTTTTCAGGATTTCCCTAATGAATATTCATGAGATCTATTTGCATACAATGGAGGCAGTGCATGCAAATAGATCTCATGCATATTTTAGAGGGAAATCCTGAAAACCCGAATGGATTATGGTCCTTGATGACCAAGGTTGGACAGTACTGCAGAGTAGAAGAGTGCACGGGGACAGAAATCCTACCCATCCCCGCCCGTCCCTGCTGGAATCTTACCCGTCCCCACCCATCCCGCTGGAATCTTACCCATCCCCACCCATCCCCGCAAAAATTAAACCATCCCAACCCGTCCCCACCCCGTCCCCGCAAGAATTTAACCCATCCCCACCCATCCCCGTAAGAATTTAACCCATCCCCGTAAGAATTTAATAGTACATAAAAGAAAGTTCCAATCAGCTCCCTTTCTGGATTTGAGCCACAGCACTGTAGGCAAGGAAGGAATGGAAGTTGGAACTTGGAACACTCTGGTGCGCACATGTAAGATTTGTCTATGATTCACTGGCAGTGTGTGCTGAGAGGCCGCCACATGCACGCGCCAGTAGGTCAGGTGACATCTGATTCTCGTGCCTGTGTCAGAGCTGAGGTCTGGGAGCAAAAGGATAATAGTAACATAGTAAGTGACAGCAAATAGACCTGAACGGTCCATCCACTCTGCCCAATACTCACACTCATGATCAATTCATCATTAAATCAACGAGTGTGATATTATATACTTGATTATGGTTTTTCTTTCGTGTTTCTGGAACAAAGACCACAGGAGTCTATCTGGCCCCATCCTTATGTTCCAACCGCTGGAGTTGCCATCGAAGCCCACTCCAGCCTATTCATGTTCTCATTTGTGGGACACAGACCATAAAAGTCTGTCCAGCACTGTCCTCATGTTCCAGCCACTGAGTTTCTGTCTAAGCCCTTTCCAGCCCATCCTACACCAGATTGCCATGTATGAGACACAGAACATACAAGTCTGTCAGGTATCAGCTCTAGTTCATCACAGCCAGAGTCGCCATCTAAGTGTCACTTGACATATCCACACACATGCAGCCATTTAAGGTTAGCTTTTATATAACTTCCATTTTCTAATTAGAGATCCTCTGTGCTCATCCCACGCCTTTTGAATTCCGTCATCATTTGTGACTCTACCACCTCCTTAAGGAAGACTTTCCACATTTATGCTGTTAAAGCAAGGAAGAAGAGGAGGAGGAGGAGGAGACAGCACTCAAATAAATTGGTATTCGGTAGATGAGAGGCTGGTGCAGGTGCAGCTTACACTTCCACGGGAAGCCCACAGAACTGGTTCCATCCCCGCGGGAACCCCGCAGGAACTGCCTCCGTCCCCGCGGGAACCCCGCAGAAACTGCTTCCATCCCCGCGGGAACCCCGCAGGAACTGCCTCCGTCCCCGCGGGAATCCCGCGGGTTCCGCGGGATTCCCGCGGGGACGGAAGCCGTGCAGCTCTCTACTGCAGAGGTTATGAGGTTTTCATGTTTTCACAGATTAAGCATAATCGTTATTTGTTGGTGTGAAGCTAAAAGAGGTCTCAATGATTATAATTAAGAAAAGTTGATGTAACAATCATTAATACTAAAGACTCTATTAATGACTTCTGTAAGTGTTATATGAGAGATCTCATCATTATTCATGCACATGATTCATATTGCTCTTCTGATCTCATTAGATTTGTCAGCGGCATTTGACCTCATAGATCATACACTTCTGCTCTCTTGTTTGCAATCTATTGGATTGTCTGGACATACTCTTGCTTGGTTTACCTCATTTTTGAAAGGCCACACTTTTTCTGTTTCTAATCACAGCTCCAGTTCCATTGGTATCCCTCTTCTGTGTGGAGTCCCCCAGAGTTCAGTTTTGTCCTCCATTACTATTTAATATATATTTAGCCCTCTGGCTTTGTTTTACAGGATTTCAATGTTCGGTTCTTTATTATGCTGACGACAATTTGATTGTCTACCCTAACCTTTCCACTCTCTCCTAATTTGGCCCTGCTTCAGAATGCACTTACTTGCTCCTTCTCAATGGTTAGAGGATCATAAATTGGTTTTGAAACCCCTCAAAAACAGCTGCTTGTTGGATAACTGGCTCCTTACCTCCCCCTACTTCACCGTTGCCACTGTGGGATCTATCAGTTCTTCCAATTCCTCTTTCTGTTATCTCGGGGTTATCATTGATTCTAAGTTGTCCTTTGACAAACACATTTCTGAAGTGGTAAAAAAAAAGGATTCTTTTGCTGTGTTGCATTTGCTCAGTGAGATGTTATCTGGATTTGGCTTCAGTTCACACACTTCTCCATGCTTGTGTCTTATCACGCATTGACTACTGTAACACTAGTTATGCTGGTCTTCCTAAATTTCAATTAGAACATTACAAACTCTCCAAAATTTGGCTGCAAGAATGCTTCTCAGGGCTGTCTGTTTCGATATTGCTACCCTTCTGCTATCTAAACTTCATTGGCTGCTTGTTTTCTATTGCATTCAGTTCATAGTTCTTCTTTTGACCCATAAAATTCTAATTTCTGGAGAACCTTCTATTTGTCTAGAATGCCTGTTCCATATACCCCCTCTCGTAACCTCAGATCTCTAGACTCCAACCGTCTTACCTTACCCTCACCTAAATTTGCTTATTGGAATCAACCAGATCCTCAGCTTTTTTTCTTTGTATCACCCAAACTTTGGAATGATCTTCCTCTTGATATTCGCTCTGAATATCTTTATCCAATTTTAATAAAACTCAAAGCCCATTTTTTTCAACTGGCTTTTGGGTGCTGATGACACACACATAATCCTGCGGCAGGTTCAGAGAGTGTGTGTACACTATTATGTCACACAGTTGTAATATGTTTATTTTTGTTTTAAATGCTGTTTTTTATATACATAATTGGTGTTCTATAATGATATTTTGTTGTATTTTATTTTGTGCTTTTGTTGTATTATTGTAACCTGCTTTGACCTTGTCTGAAGTAGATCAAATCTGAATAAACATATTATTTTGACTAGTGCTTGCTATTTTAAATCAAGATATATATATGCAGGGCAATCTGCTTAAGTGCAAGGGTCTGGGACCAAAGAAATGCATACAGTTAACTGGAGCGTGTACTGTTTATTATTATACGTACAGTATACAGACTCCGTTAACTGACATTAGGCTTACTTGAAGTAATCTGTTATAGTCCTCTGTACACTAATAGGTCTGTGAGTTCCATAGACTACGTCTGCCAGACGGTAAAAATTCTCATAGCACTGACATCCAGTGGCCTCCAGATAGGCCCGAACAGTGTTGAGACTCTCCAGCGCTCTTGCAAAAGTGATAGGTGGAGGTTGTTGAATTTGGTCAGCATGTGCCTCGCTGCTCATTTCATCCTCTGTTTCATCATTAGCCGTTGTTGCCTGCGTGTAGGCGCATATCTCCACATCAGTGCTGTCGTCAGCTGTTTGTAGATTGTAATCAACAGCTACGTAGTGATGAAACTCCTCTTCAGTAACACCGGCTGGGATGTCAATAACCTGTTCATCTGTCACGTTTGCAACAGCTGCATCCCCCTCCACATCCTTAACAAAGCTTGCCCGCTTGTAGCAGTTCACAATGGTTGCCTGTGTAACATGATTCCAGGCTTCTTTCTGCATATGTAGGGAATCAAACAGTGATAGATTACGAGCCAGTTCAACAGCACGTTTATCCTTGCCAGTCTGGTCATCCATAATGCTCATCAGACGACGTAGCACAAGAACCTGATAATGTTGTTTGAAATTGGCTATTATGCCCTGATCCATAGGTTGGATCAGAGAGGTAGTGTTTGGTGGCAGAAAGACCACCTTGACATTAGACAGCCTGACATCATCCCTGTGTGCAGCACAAGTATCACAAAGCAACAAAATCTGACACCTTTGTGCCCGCATTCTAGTGTCTAACTTCTTTAGCCACTGCTTCCAAATTTCCCCAGTCATCCATGAATTTGTGTTAGCCTCATATGACACAGGAAGTCGCTTAACTTTCTTGAAGCAATGGGGCTGTTTGCTCTTTCCAATGACGAGGGGTTCCAACTTCTCACTCCCATCCATATTGCAGCAAAGGAGGATCATCAGTCGGTCCTTCGACGTTTTACCTCCAGTAGTTTCGGCATGTTTGAATGCAAGTGTTCCATCCAGAATCGCTCACCAGTAGAGACTGTTTTCATCAGCATTGAAAATGTCACGAGGTGCGAACTCGTTCAAGATGGTAGGAAGAACTGAAACAACCCAATTTTCAGCACCAAAGTCATCAGCGTCTTGTTTCTCACCATGCTGTTTCTTGAATTTTATGTTGTTCCTCTCCTTCCATCTTTCCAAACAATCACCAGAGGGTTTGAATTCAGTTATTCCAAGACGTTCAGCTAGCTGGTTAGGTTTCTCCATAAGCAGTGGACCACTGACAGGAAACTGTCTGCTCCTGACTCGAGAAAACCACTGAAGAAGAGCATCTTCTACCTCTTCAGCTTTCCCTGCTCGTTTTCGTTTCCGTTGTGGATTTGTATTGTTTTACCAGTCTTCCAGAAGCTGGTCTTTCTGCTTCATGACACGTGAAATTTGGCTGGGATTGATGCCATATTCTTTAGCTATAGATGCTTGACATTTTTTGTTTTTCTAATTTTTTAAGAACTTCTATTCGTTCAGCTAGTGTTAAAGTCTTACAGTTCTGCCGCGATGACTACAACCCCAGTGTACACTCTAACAACATTTTTTCGCTTATTCTGCCTGTGGCAGTTAAAAGGGTGGTAAATTTGAAATCTTGTTGGTTGTCAAGCACCAGTCGTCTTCCATATTCCATCCGCGCGCTTATGCGGAGTCTTTCCTGCAGAGGAGCAGTCTTAAACCATGCATATAAGTTAATCTTGCACTTATCAGTGGTACGCTAAACCAAAGTTTGTCCCCATAGAAATTGATGGTGCCAAAAATGGGACCAAAGTATGGCATGCAGTTAAGCAAAGCATGCGCTTATCCGACGTGCACTTAAATGGAGTGCACTGTGTGTGTGTGTGTGTATATATATATATATATTGGTTGGTATATCTACTTCTGTTAGTGTCCTCCCTTGCTCCTTCCCCCACAGCCATATTAATGCCTTTCTTGAGTTTGGGTCCTGTCATGACTGTTCTGTTTGTTCTTGCCTCCTCTCCTTTAACTGCTTCAGTTTCTGCTACCTTTCATACCTTTCCCCAGGAACTGCCATGTAGAAAAGCCAAAAGCCCGCATGGTTAAAAGGTGAAATGAAAGAGGCTATTAGAGCCAAAACTACATCTTTCAAAAAAATGGAAAAAGGATCAAAAATGAAGAAAACAAGAAGCAGCATAAGCACTGGCAAGTTAGATGTAATACTTTGATAAAGAAGGCTAAAGAGAATATGAAGAGAAACTTGCAGCAGAGGCAAAAACTCATAGTAATAGCTTTTTCAGGTATATCAGAAGTAGAAAGCCTGTGATTGAATCAATAAGACTGTTAGATTATAAAGGAGTAAAGGGGGCACTCGGGGAGGCTAAGGCCATAGTGGAGAGACTGAATGAATTCTTCAATCTTTACTGAAGAGGATGTAAGAGATCTTCCTCTGCCAGAAATGGTTTTCAAGGGTGAGGATATGGAGGAACTGACACAAATCTCAGTGAACCTGGAAGATGTACTGAGCCAAATCGACAAATTGAAGAGTAGTAAATCACCTGGACTGGATGATATAAACCCCAAGAAATTGAAAGAACTCAGACATGAAATTGTTGATCTCCTATTAGTGATCTGTAACCCGTCATTAAAATTGTCCATAGTACCTGAGGATTGGAGAGTGGCTAATGTTAAGCTGATATTTAAAAAAGGGTTCCAGGGGTGATCTGGGAAATTAGAAACGGGTAGGCCTGAGTCAAAGTCATACAAAACAGTAGAAATTATTATAAAGAATAAAATTGTCAAACACATAGATAACATGGTTCAATGGTACATCTTGCCTCACCAATTTGATTCATTTCATTGAAGGAATGAATAAACGTGGATAAAGGTGAGCCAGTTGATGTAGTGTATCTAGATTTTCTGAAAGATTTTGACAGGGTCCCTCATGAGAGGCTCCTGGGGAAATTTAAAAGCCATGGGATAGGAGGCAACGTTCTGTTGTGGATTGGAAATTGGTTAATAGAAATAAGAGGATATGGTTACATGGTCATTTCTCTCAATGGAGGAAAGTGAATAGTGGAGTGCCCCAAGGATCTGTACTGGGACCAGTGTTATTTAACATATTTATAAATGATCTAGAAATGGTAATGATGTGGTCTGTATGAAATTACAGAGAGACCTTAAGAAATTGGAAGACTGGGCACCCAAATTGCAGATAATTTTAATGTGGAGAAGTGTAAAGTGACCCGTATCGGGAAAAATAATCCAAATCATAATTATTATGTTAGGTTCCACTTTAGGAGTTGCCACCCATGAAAAAGTTCTAGGTGTTATCATAGACACTATGTTGAAATCTTCTGCTCAGTGTGTAGCAGCAGCCAAAAAAAGCAAACAGAATGCTAGGAATTATTAGGAAAGGGTTAGAAAATAAAACAAAGAATATTATTATGTCTCTGTATCACTCTATGGCATGACATCACCTTGGGTATCGTGTGCATTTCTGGTCACCGTACCTTAAGAAAGATATAGCGGAATTAGAAAAGGTTCAAAGAGTGGCGGCCAAAATAATTAAGTAGATAGAACTCTTCCCATTTGAGGAAGGGCTCTTTAGTTTAGAGAGGAGGCAGCTGAAGGGGAATATGATAGAGGTCTACAAAATCCTGAGTGGAATAGAATGGATACACATAAATCGTTTACTCTTTCAAAAAGTTCAAAGACTAGGGGACACTCCATAAAGATGCATGGTAATACTTTTAAAACAAATAGAAGAAATTGTTTTGTTTTACTCAGTGAATAGTTAAAGCTCTGGAACTCATTGCCAGAGGATGTGATAACAATAGTTAGCATATTTAGATTTAAAAAAGGGTTAGACAAGTTCCTGGAATAAAAGTCCATAATCTGCTATTAAGATAGACATGGGGAAGCCACTACTTAACCCTGGGATCGGTAGCATGGAGTCTTGCTACTATTGGGGATTTTGCCCTGTACTTATGACCTAGATTGGCCACTGTTGGAAGCAGGATACCAAGTACATGGAGCATCAGTCTGACCTAGTATGGCTATTCTTATGTTCTTATCCCTATCCATTCTGAAGCCCTGTAATAGCCGACTGGAAAGTTTGCCCACCTGAGTTCATACAACATGGCCACACTGATCCAGCTAACCCTACTGAATTCCTCCTTGATATGCTTCTGTGTTTGGCTAATGTTTCTAGGATCCAAGACTCATTATCTGGAATTGGCTGAATCATCAATAAGCAAGGGATGCCAGTTATCCCCTCTTTGTTCCAGGCTTCTTCCAATGGCACCTATTCAAATATCCTTCTCAAGTACATCAGTATAGATTGCCTGATACCGCAAGTGTTTCCATGCTGTACTTGCTGCTTTCCAATTTCCTTGCTTCTGCCAAACAACAGAAACCCGCCTCTATAAATTTTAATTTTCCTATTTGCCTCCAAAATTCGTATTTCCTTTGTCTTTATACTTTCCCAGAG
Organism: Microcaecilia unicolor; assembly: GCF_901765095.1. NCBI lineage: Eukaryota > Metazoa > Chordata > Amphibia > Gymnophiona > Siphonopidae > Microcaecilia > Microcaecilia unicolor. The sequence continues at coordinate 14,910 of NW_021963306.1, read as the reverse complement.
CTTCCTATCCATTGATTACATTTTAAATATTTTATAGGTCCTTAAAGCCTCTCTTCTTACTACTTCATATTATTTTCATTTTATTTATTATTATAATTATTTAATGGTGATAGTGAACAGAAAATGGAAGAGGGGAGCCGGAACACATTATCTTCATATCCATTTTATTGTTGCTGATGCTGCCATGCTACTGCTCCACACCAGAAGCTCAATTTAATACATTATGGAACCCTTTTACTACTGGGTTGCCACCAGACAAATCTGAACTACTGCAGGCCTAATGCAGCCTCCAGCCGTAGTTCTGCCCCAGCATGTGACATTTCTGGCGTTACCGAAATTCCAGAAAAATATTATCAGAGTGTGCTGCCCAGTTACTGCCATGTCAATGCAGGATCCCTTACCCTCACCTCAATGGGTAGCGGTAAGTGCTTCCCCCAAAATGGCCGCACAGTAAGTGGAAATTAACACATATCCACTTATTTTTTCTGACTTTTTACCTGCTGCAGTAAAAAGGGCTCAGCATGCAGCAAAAATGGCCGCCGCCTGCTAGCACAGGGCCCTTTTACTGAAGCTTAGTAAAAAGGGCCCCTAAATTTTTTCATCTGCTTCATATTCCAATTAAACATTTAAAACACACAAACATTACCATTCTAGATATTGTAGTGAAGTAGACATGGCATAAATGTAGATATACATGAGTAAACATAGTAGATGACGGCAGAAAAAGACCTGCACGGTCCCATCCAGTCTGCCCAAGAAGATAAATTCATATGTGCTACTTTTTTATTTGTACTGTCCTCTTCAGTGCACAGACCGTATAAGTCTGGCCAGCCCTATCCCCACCGCCCAACCACAACCCCACCTCCCAACCACCAGCTCTGGCACAGACCCTATAAGTCTGCCCAGCACTATCCCCGCCTCCCAACTACCAGTCCCGTCTCCCACCACAGCTCTGGCACAGACCGTATAAGTCTGCCCAGCACTATCCCTGCCTCCCACCACCGGCTCTGGCACAGACTGTATAAGTCTGCCCAGCCCAATCCCCTCTGCCCAACCACCAGCCCCGGCACAGACCGTATAAGTCTGCCCAGCACTAGTCCCGCTCCCAACCACCAGCCCCAGCACAGACCATATATGTCTGCCCAGCACTAGCCCTGCCTCCCAACCACCAGCTCTGCCACCCATTCTAGGCTAAGCTCCTGAGGATCCCTTCCTTCTGCACAGGATTCCTTTATGTTTATCCCACACATGTTTAAATTCCGTTACCGTTTTCATCTCCACCACCTCCCGCGGGAGGGCATTCCAAGCATCCACCACCCTCTCCATGAAAAAATACTTCCTGACATTCTTCTTGAGTCTGCCCCCCTTCAATCTCATTTCATGCCCTCTCGTTCTACCGCCTTCACATCTCCGGAAAAGGTTTGTTTGCGGATTAATACCTTTCAATATTTGAACGTCTGTATCATATCACCCCTGTTCCTCCTTTCCTCCAGGGTATACATGTTCAGGTCCGCAAGTCTCTCCTCATATGTCTTGTAAACGCAAATCCCATACCATCCTCGTAGCTTTTCTTTGCACCGCTTCAATTCTTTTTACATCCTTAGCAAGATACAGCCTCCAAAACTGAACATAATACTCCAGGTGGGGCCTCACCAACGACTTGTACAGGGGCATCAAAACCTCTTTTCCAACGACTTGTACAGGAGCATCAACACCTTGTTCTATATAGCTTGCACCCAGTATATTTTCTCATTTATAAACAGGACACAAGATTTCCCATGATTTTGCAGCCTAAGAAGGGCAACAAAAAATGTCCCTTTCTGTGAAATTTGTCAGTCTCTTACAATCACCACAGGAGATGGAGCTGAGGCAAGTTTGTAGGGTAAAGGATTTAACTTCTTCCCTTGACTGATTCTCCCCTTCCATGCTAATCAGGCAACAAGGAGAAGAGAAAGCAGCAAAAGTCCACTGGACTGTATCCTTCTTCTCTGCCACCTGGGGCCTTATTGCTGCTTAAATTGTTTGGGTGGCAGGATGGGGATTTTAGGTATCAATGTGCAATTTAAAGTAATAGTTGGAACCCATATGGCACAAAAGAAAGATGCAGAGAAATATGCTACTGCTGTTTTCCCTCTTTTCTTGTCATCTGAAAAGCATAAGAGAAGACCCCGCAAGGGTCTTGGATTGAGGGGCGATGTGTGAAAGAGAAGATGGCAGCTATTTAAAAATTGAGGTGGGGAGGGGGTTGAACAGAGGGACTGAGGGCTTGTCTAAATAGAATGGCTGGTGTATTTGTTTGAAGATAAGGAGTAGGGGCTATGAATTTATGAAAGAGGAGATAGTGTTGTGTGATTGTATGTGTAGGATGGGTAACTGAAAAGAGATCAGAAACAGGAATGGTATGGAAAGGAAGAAGAGATTGGTTAAGGATTAGGTATGGATAGAGGGAAAGACAAAGGTAGAGATCTACGGGAAAGCAGGACTGGAATAGAGAGAGGGTGAATATGTGTGGGGAATGAGACCTAGCAAAGGCAGACATGAGAGGAGGCAGCGTTGGGGCCAAAAGTGGGTCACCTTCCTGTTCTTTCTTCAGATCACAGAATTTCTTTCCTTTCCCTCTGTATCCTTTCCCAAGATTCCTTCTTCCCTTTTCCCTGTAATCCTCTACAATATCGTAGAACCAGTTTTGTCTCCCCTCTTCTCCTCCCATCCCTGTTCTCCTTCATTCTCATTCCTCCTCCCCAATTCTCGTCATCATCGCTCCATCTCTGATCCTCCCTCCTTCTCTCTATACCCAGTGATCCCCATACTTTTCTCATTCATCATATCCGGTCCTCACTTCCTTTTTCCTTCACATCCGTGAGATGTTCTCTTCCTCTCCTCCTCCAAATTGATACATGAAATTCTCATATTCATGCATTTCCCAAAGAACAAAAAGATTTTTTAGACACACAGCAAGGTTGATAAAACTTTTTTTTTTTTTTGCAGAATAATTAAATTTAGGCAAATGGGTCATATAATCAACACTTAAGGGGCCCTTTTACTAAGCCACGTAAGCATCTAATGCATGCCCAAACACGTTCCAAAATGGAGTTACCGCCCGGACTACCGCATGGCTCTTGCAGTAATTTCATTTTTTCCGCCCGTCCGATATGTGCATCTGAAAAATATTTTTATTTTCGGGTACGCGTAATGGATGCACACCAAGTGGCATTTGGCGCATGCAGGTCATTAACCCACGGTTACCGCTTGAGTCTTTATCGCTAGGCAATGGGCTGGTGGTAAGGTCTCAGACCCAAAATGGACACACGGCAATTTTCATTTGCCACACATCCATTTTCAGCAAAAATTTTTAAAAAGACTTTTTTTACAGGTGTGCTAAAAAATCAGTGCACTCCCAAAACCCATGCCTACACTACCGCAAGCCATTTTTCAGCGTGCCTTTGTAAAAGACCCCTTAATTTCTAAACATGTGCTGCACATTTTCTTTCCCTTGCCATAAAATCTACCATGATCTGCCACAGGAACTTGGTTCTTTTTTCCAAGGGAAAAATTTTTTATTCATCAAACATTCTACTTAGTTAAATATGAAAAATCATGTGGGTTTCTTTTTTTCTTTAATCCAAAGTGCAATACCACAATACAGAATAGTTAGCAATTAATGAAAATGCAAGAAAAAGAAGCAAGATCAAGAAAATTGTTCAACGGGAGTCTAATTTCATTAAGCTGACAGCAAAGATCAAACTGAAAAATTTTAATAGTTCTCCCAAGTAACGTGTTCTTAAGACTTCATGTCTTGGGAATATGTTCTACCTTAAGACTTTCCTAGTGAAATGGTTACCGTATTGATTCTTTGGGATGCACTGTACATAAATATGTAAAAAGTTCTCCTAATGTTTCTAAGAGCCTCATTAATGATTCACAGAAAAATATAAAGCATGTACAGAATAGCCCTGGAGAACAAAAGACACACCGGGGTAAACAAGTCAAGTGCACTGTTAAATATAATGTTTGCTCTTGTTTCGATAAAAATTCCCCAGAAAAATTACACACTCTTTTGTTCCCCCTAATAACATTTTACACAGCTAAATCTCTGTCTTAACACGACAAAGTAAAAAAATAATAATAATGCATGAACAAAAATAACCTATTCTCCAGCAACCATATTAAATTTGACAACCCAAGTACAGTGCATTCTAGGTCTAATAACAAACGACTTTTTGACTTTTTGAGATGTTCAATTGAACATTTAAAAGGTTTTGTCTCATATCAGGCCTGAAAATACCCCTGGGGCAGGCTTAAGTAATTATGCCATTAGGCACTCAGCTGCAAATTGCCTATTAAATTTGACTGAAACTGTAAAATTGCTTTTCACAATGCAAATTAATGTAAATAAGAACAATTGGTTACACATATCACAGGCTATCAAATTGTCGACAGATGATGCATACTGTTTTCCCCCTGAATTAACTATACTTTGTGGTTTTATTCAGCGTATGTTTAAAAGAGTAGAATGCTTCTCTGGTAAGTTCAACAAATCTATTACTGTACTATATGCAGCTCACATGTACTAATTTGTGTCCTCTGCTGTATGTATGTATGCATTCATTATCACACATAAGACAAAATTGCCACGTCTGTGTTAATTATAATACTAACGGGCTTTAGAGAAAAAAATTATCTTTCTCAACATCCGAAGCAAATGAAGGGTCTCCTTTTAGTATGCTGCAATAAGTACTAGCATGTGGTTACTGCAGCTTAAAATGGCTTAATACGGGACACGCTCAGGCATCCTGCACACTGTTCCCTTCAAGCTGAGCAGGAGTCCTCCAACTGCATTGCTGCTGGTGAAAGGTGGAGAATCAACGCTGTGTCTTCCATCACTATTTATTTTATTTAATTGCATTTGTACCCCGCGCTTTCCCACTCATAGCAGGCTCAATGCGGCTTACATATTATATACAGGTACTTATTTGTACCTGGGGCAATGGAGGGTTAAGTGACTTGCCCAGAGTCACAAGGAGCTGCAGTGGAAATCGAACCCAGTTCCCCAGGATCAGAGTCAACTGCACTAACCACTAGCCTACTCCTCCACTAGCAACATTCCACGTAGAAGCCTGCCCTTGCAGATCAGCAACACGGCTGCGCAGGTTTCAGTTTCTGTGAGTCTGACGTCCTGCACATACGTGCAGGACATCAGACTCACAGAAACAGAAGCCTGTGCGGCCGCGTTGCTGATCTGCAAGGGCAGGCTTCTACATGGAATGTTGCTAGTGGAATAGCAACATTCCATGTAGAATCTCAAATAGTAGCAACAGAATTTCAATAGTAGCAACATTCCATGTAGAATCTCAAATAGGGAAAGGGAACTGGGACTTGATATACTGCCTTTCTGAGGTTTTTCAAACTACATTCTAAGTGGTTTACATATTATATACAGGTACTTATTTGTACCTGGGGCAATGGAGGGTTAAGTGACTTGCCCAGAGTCACAAGGAGCTGCCTGTGCCTGCAGTGGGAATCGAACTCAGTTCCCCAGGACCAAAGTCCACCATTCTAACCACTAGGTCACTCCTCCACTAGGTACAGGCAGGTTCCCTGAAGTCATGCGGAGCTTGCCTGTCTCTCACTATTGAAAATGTGATATTGAAAGAGTGCCCTCCACTGGTAGTTTAGAGGGAACAGGACAGTGGTCCTGTGTTGTTTGAAATCAGCATGCGCCAACTGCCTGTAAAAACGATTTAGGGTCCTTTTACTAAGCTGCGGTGTAAAGTGGCCTGCGGTAGTGTGAGCACGTGTTTTTGGTGCGCTGGGTCATTTTTTTTTACTGCGGCTGGGAAAAAAGGCTTTTTTAAAAATTGGGGCAGCGAAAAAAGGAGGGGGGGGGGAAGGAGGGTAGGTTCTTGATACAGCTGTTATATAAATTTAGCTTGGGGTTAATAAAGTTGAGATATTTAGAATTAAGATGTATAAAGAAATAGGTTGTGTGCGGAAAGAAAAAGGTAAATCATCTCCAAGGATTTCTTGTCGAAGGTGAACCTACTAAATGTTGGTAATACCATGAAATGCAATTGCATGTTCAAATGCATAAGTGTAAATTGTAATTATGAAAGACACAACCAATAAACAAATTTGAAAACAATAAAAATTGGGGCAGCAAATGGCTGTGTGCTAAAATTAAAAGTAGCATGTGGCTATTTACTGCCTGAGCCCTTACCGCCACCTATTGACCTAGCGGTAAGGGCTTGCACGCTGCATGTGTGATAAGTATGCAGCACGCACCAATGTGGCTGTGCTGCCACCTAGAACGCCCCCCACAGTAGAAGATAGAAAACATATTTTCTACATTGGGAAACAGCCTGGGCCAACTTCGAAACTACCACCAGGTGGGCGCTCTAACTGGGCGGTAGTATCGATTTGACGAGCAGTAGCCCGACCACCGCTTAGTAAAAGGGCCCCTTTATTTTTTGATGGTGGGGCATGTCTGGGGTGGGGAGTAGGTGTTTCTGTGCTAATCAGTTAGCCAGTCTGCATTACCACGTGCTAACTGGTTAGTATAGGATTATCGCATGAGCCCTTACAAAATGGGTGTTGGTAAGTGCCCACATGGCAATTCTTTTTAAGGCCACACATTAATGGCAACATTAGTGCATGGAAAAATAGAAAATTGGTAATGTTCTAGCTATGGTAAAAATGGCCATAGTGTGCACTAAGCCACTTTTGAGCACAGCTTAGTAAAAGGACTCCTAAACCATATGATTGACTGACTAGAGAGGCCTTTTTCCATTTCTTTACATAGAGCGTCCCAAGCCATAAAAGTTGTATTGAAATTATAGTATTCATTTTGATAAAAAATTACAATGCACACTAAAATAATTCCTAATAAATAAATAAATGGCCTTTAATGTGTGTAGGGTTGCCAACTAAATCCAGATTCTCCCATGACTAGATCAACCCGGCAGAGTTGATTCAGTAATGGGTTTCCCTATTGTATACAGGGACTTGTGCTTCACATTTCCCCATTGGATTCCCTAAGAAAAGCAAGGCTACAAGTCCCTGCATGCATTGGGGGAAGCCCAGAACTGGATCAACCCTGTCGGGCAAATCTGGATCCAGCTGGCAACCTTAAATGTGTGATGCTATACATTTTAGCACTTGTGTGATGTCGAGGTGTATTTTCAAAGCACTTAACCTTACAAACCTATGTAGGGCCCCTTTTACCAAGCTGCAGCAAAAGGGGGCCTGCGCTGGCATCAGTGTGAGTCGCTCTTTCCTGCAGGAAATGGCCATGCGGCAAGTAAAGCACTTGCCGCGCGGCCATTCAGGGTGAGCCCTTACCGCCACCCATTGAGGTGATAGCAAGGGCTCCCGCGCTAACTCTAGCCCATCTTTGGCCATTTTCAAGTCCAAACTTAAAGCCCACCTCTTTACCACTGCTTTTGACTCCTAACCACTCCTCACTTGCCCTGTCCTTTAACCTCACCTATTATTCCCTTACCCTTAATTGTTCTGTCTGTCTACCTGTCTTATCTAGATTGTAAGCTCTTTGAGCAGGGACTATCTTTTTAGTGTATGGTGTACAGCGCTGCGTATGCCTTGTAGTGCTATTGAAATTATAAATAGTAGGAGGAGGATAGACGGTCGGTAGCCCAACTGTTTGTGGAGGCTAAAGGGGGCGGAGCTTACCTCCATACGCTCCGTGGCAGCGACGTCAATGAAGAAAAAGACTACAGGCTCGCTGCCAGCTTCTCCCTTCTCTCTGCACACAGTGTCCCGTGATGCATTTCCTGTTTCCGCGAGAGCAGAGAGAAGGGAGAAGCTGGCGGCAAGCCTGTAGTCTTTTCTTCATTGACGTCGCTGCCACGGAAATAAAAGATAAAAATGCGCGGGGCGGGAGGGTGGGCTGCACCACAAGCGGAAGTCGACGATTGGGCTGGGGAGGCTTAGCCTCCCCAAGCCTCTTATACGGGGCGCCTATGAGGAGGAGTAACCATGCTGCACGCAGCACTGCCCGATTACCACCGGGTACACTCCGGTGCTATAAATATAAATATATATTTTGTAGCGACGGATATGACAATGCGCTAGTGGTGGGAAGTACTGCCAGGCTGCTACAGTGGCTTGAGGGTACTTCCTTTTTAGCGAGCAGTAAGCCCGCATTGGGCTTACTGCCGCTTAGTAAAAGGGGCCCATAGTAACCTATGGAACTTTGAAAGTCACAGGAATCCTTTTACCAAGCTGCGGTAAAAAGGGCCCTGCGGTAGCGGCATGGTCCTTTTTCACTGTGCACCAGGGCCCTTCTTACCACAGTGGGTAAAAAAAACCCTATAAAAGACATGGCCATGAGGTAAGATTATTCTTATCGCATGGCTATGCATGGAGGAGCACTGACCAGCATCCATTGAGGTGGCAATAAGGGCTCCTGTGGTAACCAGACAGTAACAGGCAGCACATGGTGCTACCCGATTACCACTGGGTCAGCACCACGCTAGAAATTTTGTAGTGCTGGAAATTGCATGTGTTCAAAGCAGAACAACCGCCGGCAGCCACGTTGGGTCAGCAGTAGTTCTGGGCTGCTGTGCGGCAAGCCTGTTGTCTTGCAGCAACCTTTAGTAAATGGACCCCTAAGTGCTTTGAAAATGAACCCCATAATATTTCTCTAATAGTATGTTAACAGTGTTAACATGTGATTTAACCTTAAAAAAATGCAGCCATTCATGTTTTGTTTTTGAGCCAGACATCCCCGTCAATAAGGGTCTTCAGAAAATGGCATGAAGGGACATGGTTGATGAGAGAAGGAAACATGGACGTAGATGACCAAAGAGTGAAACTGCTTGTCCTGAATGAGAAAAGCACAGTCATCTGGCCCGATGTTCATGACCCTTGCCTTATAGAGCTAACCATGGCTGGAAGATGTGAAGTCTCATTTTCCATAAGAGTCTAAGCTGGAATATTGCAAGTTCCCTGAGTATTTTTCAAAAGCCTCTGCAGCATTCAGAGGCTTTTCTAAATATGTATAAGGTCAACAACATATACACATATCTAACAGCCACAGCCATTTCACAAATAAACAAATAAATAAATAAAAGAAGCATTCCTTCAGGTTTTACATGTGTAAGCATTGATCTTACAACCTACAGGTGGCATCCTCTGGTTCTCAAATTTACCACATTTTACAAAGTTACATATACAAGTGATGCCAGTTCAGTAGATGAAATAACTTTCTTTTTACTTTCTAAGGTGGCAATAGATACCACTGAGGTAAGAACAATTTCTTCTTCAAACGCGGGAGGTGGTGGAGATGAAAACGGTAACGGAATTCAAACATGCGTGGGATATGCATAAAGGAATCCTGTGAAGCAGGAATGGATCCTCAGAAGCTTAGCTGAAATTGGGTGGCGGAGCAGGTGGGGGGAAGAGGGGTTGGTGGTTGGGAGGCTAGGATAGGGGAGGGCAACTTATACGGTCTGTACCAGAGCCGGTGATGGGAGACGGGACTGGTGGTTGGGAGGCGGGAAATACTGCTGGGCAGACTTATACAGTCTGTGCCCTGAAAAAGACAGGTACAAATTCAAGATATGAGTTTATCTTGGGCAGACTAGATGGACCATGCAGGTCTTTTTCTGCCATCATCTACTATGTTACTATGATACTATGTTTCAAACATTGGTGGACCCCCAAGTTCAAAAGAATCATGTAGCTTAGGCTCCTGCCTCAGAGCAAATACAAATTTTGGCAGAGAAATATTTTAAAGTATGCATGTAGTCCAGTTGTAAAATGGGAATGTATGTGTATTTCCTTAGACTACCTAAACCTGAGAACATGTCTTTTAAATCTTTTCATACTATGGAATTTGCACATATAAATAGCAGCATTGTAAAATCAACATTAACATGTGTGTCATTGCATGTCGATGCCCTATTTACACATGCATATTGTTAGAGGGGGTTAAAAGAAATAAAAAATAATTTTTTTTTATAAACTTACCTGGGGTCTGAGGGGTCCTGCCATTTTTGGGGGGTCAGTGTTGCAGGGGGCAGAGTCGGGAGGTCGGGGCCGATTTCAGGGCCGTTAGGGAGCTGGGGAGGTTTTTCGGGCCGATTCGGGGCCCCGAATCGTGCAGCAGGCAGCGCGAACTGGTGGGGTCTTCGGGCCCTGTTTTGGGGCCGTTTCGCGTCGGGGTTTGGGCGCGGGGTAGTGGGCGCAGAAGCACCGTCGTTTCCATGTCCGGGGACAATTGCGGATGTCCCCGGACCAGAAGAAATGACGTCGGGTTGGCAGTGGGCGCAGTAGCGCCGAAGAAGCCGGCGAGGCCTGTTTTACAGGGCCGGAATGAAGAGGAGAGGCGGGAGGAGCCAAGGAGTTCGTGCATGCGGCAGCGCGCCTCATGCACGAATCGGCGACGCGCATCGGCGAAAAAACTCCGTGTAGGCCGAAGCCGGGGGCTAAATTTTGGGCCCGGCCACGGAGGTTTTTTTGTTTTTCCTCCGTTTTTGAAGAGGGATCACCGGGACCGGAACCAGCGGGGGTCTTCGCGAAAGAGGAAATTCTTCTTTCAGGTAAGGGGTCGTTTGACCCGGAATTTTACTTTATTGAATTTTAAAATGTAGAAATAGCGTTTTTTATTTTTAAAAATCGGGGTTTGAGTTTTTTAAATTCGGTTTTCAGTTTCGGGGTCGGGGAATTTTTGGGGATTTTTGTGGCGGGTTAGATTTTGAATTTGCATATTTTAAGTGGGAGTTTTTGATAGGGTACTGTTTAAAGGGGATCTGAAAGGGTTAATTTTTTTTTCGACGGGGTAGGTTTAGAGGGGGAGTTTGAATTTTTGGGATATTTTTTGGAATTTTTTGGGGATTTTTAAAAGGGGATTTGGGGGAAAATAGTGTGGTATGGTTTAGAAAGGGTTAAATTTAAATTTTGAAATTACTGCTAGTTAGGGAATAAAAGTGTTATTGGGGATGGGAATTTTGGGGTATATTGGAAGTTGTTTAGTTGGGTTTTTATTTTAATTATTGATTTCCCCATTATTTTCTATGGGAAATCAGTAATTAAAATGGGGATTTAGCACTGCTGGCCAAGATTCCGCCGGTCAGCAGTGAAGCTTGGAATGTTAAGGGAGAGGGCTGATTGGTTGGGAAGGGCTTGGAATGGCACCGAAAGCTCCGTATCCTTGGATACGGAGTCGTTGGCGGTTGGCAGAAGGAGTTGGGATCTGGTGAGGAGAGGGTGTTTTGGAGTGGCTGGTGGAGATAGGTGATTTGAGGGTGAGTGGTGTGGATTTGAGTTGGAAGAAGGGAGTGTGGTCAGGAGGAAAGTGAATAAATAGGATTGGGTGTTAAAGAGTGAATTAATGCTGGTGGGGCTGATTTGTATATACAGGGAGTTGAATGTGAATGTTAGGGTTACTGGGGGGGGAAAAAGAGTGATTGTGGGGTGTTGTGTTGGGTTCCGGTTGATCACCTGATCGCTCCTTTATTAGTTTAGGGTCCATAATAAAATAAGGTTAGGTTTTTTTAGACTAGGGAATTATAATTATATTTGTTTAAAAGTTAAATAGAACCAAAGTTTTGATAGTGTAAGAAAGTAGTGTCATTAAGTGGGGGTATTTACAAGGGAGAGAGGGTCTTGCCTCCTTTTTGGTTTTTAAGGGTGAGGTTAGAGCGAAGACGTGCTGGAGAAGTGAAGCTGAGAACACGGGCCCCCACGCAAGAAAGACTACCGACCAGCTAAAAGGAGCGTAAGGAAAAGACTGCATTGCTGCATCCGTTTAGAAAAACGGGACTTTTGAAAAGGAAAAAGAACAAAAAGGGGGGGGGGGGGGGGGGGGGGGGGGGGGGGGGGGGGGGGGGGTGGGGGGGGGGGTGGGGGGGGGGGGTGGGGAGAAAAATAGAACATAATATAAAAATAAATACTTACCTGGTGCTAGGGAAGTTGGGTCCGGTATCCCTGTAAAACATAAACATCACACAAAGAATCAAAATCCTTATATGAACACAATTCTGGAAAAGAAATTGAATAATTTATTTGGATATTGTAAAGTATAAGAATAGAGGTTAAGCATAAGAATACTTATCTGAGACTGGGGATGTGGAGAGAAAACCTGTGAAAGGAATAGAGAAATAAAATTACCTAGTTGTTTTACATTATAAATTTTATTAAATGTTATGCAAAAGGTTACATCTGTTTAAAATAAATTCTTAATCATTTGAAATTTTATATGGTGAATTGGTGATTTGTGCTCTCAAGGAGTGGGAAAATCTTGAAATTAGTTTACATTCCTCTCTTGCTTCAGAAGCAGGGGACGAGGTTAGTGACTGTTGTCTGCTCCTCACTCCTGGGAACTGGTTCCTGAAGAGCTGTCACGACTACTTCCATCAGGCTTACCAGGGTCCAGTTTATTTACACCATCCCGGGCGTGAGGGCCGACTAACATTTGGCGTAGTCGGCAGGATTTTCCCGTTGTTGAGGGTAACAAACGGGGACATTGGTAACCTCAGAAGTGTATATTGTGCTCTGAGAAATTTGGGGAAAATTGTATTAACAAATCTTCTCTTCAGGGTTTCCAGGATACGGGAGAGCTGTGCTAATAAAGATATTGGAAAAAAAAAAATGGTTTGGGTTTTTGTCTCCTGGGATCTCTGTCTCGAAAGAAACCCAGTCTCCTGGAAGAAGAGAGAAGATGGAAGGAGAGGCCGCAATGGGAAGCCGAGTTCCACAAATTGTGACCCACATGGTGGTGATTCCACAAGACCGAACTGTGCCGGATTTCCATGGGTTCCCGAAAGGGCCGGACGACCTTCAAGTTGAAGAGTGGATAGATAAAATGAAATCCAGATTGAGAATTCTGAGAGTTCCGGTGGAGGACCAGGTGGAGGTGGTACGGGATCACCTGAGAGGGATAGCACTCGACACCATCAAATACTCCTACCTAGAGATTGCTCTGTGGATGCCATTTTTGATGTACTTCGACAGGTATATGGAGACAAAGTGGCCCTTGGACTTCGAATTCAGGAGTTTTACAACTACCGACAGGGTGAACGTGAATCTATCCGAGTGTTCGCCTATAAGTTACAAGAAAAGATGGAAATCATCATGAAGCGTGACAGAAGGAGGATGGGCAACGCCGAAGAGTCATTGAAAGAGCAATTTATCATTGGGTTAAGAGATGAAGCGTTGAAAAGGGAAATTTCGAAGCGGAGTGAGGACAACCCGAACATGCCTTTCTCCGATCTGATGCAGGCTGCCATCCGGTGGGCAGGAGAGGAAAGAGGGTTGATGTCATGGGAGCAGACGCCGAAGAGAATTTTACAGCGGAACAGAGAGGAGGCCGGAGATTTTTGTCGTGCTGGGGAATCAGCCACGGTTGCCATGATGCAGCAAATGACATCTATGTTTACAAAAATGTGCGAGCGGCAGGAGCAGGAGTGGGATCGCCAAAGAAAGGAAAGGAACGAATGGAGGTATGCAAATCCCCCAAGAGAGCGTGCGGGCCCTAGCCAGAGCTGGGGGCCGTCTAGAACACAGACTGGGGAGATCATTTGCTTCAGGTGTCGGGAGCCAGGTCATATGGCCAGAATTGTCAGAGTGAACGGCTCAGTAGACCCTACTCTGGGCCCAACCGAGAAGATCCAGCAGTACCAAGTACGAGCGGGAGTGCACCCAGAACCAGCGGTGTCCGTGGTGAAATTTCAGAATCACCAACAGGGAGTGATCCTCGGGCGGCTGTCAGAATGCAGAGAACTTGAGCACGGAGGCTAAGAGGAAAAATTGTTTGGAGAGAGAGCTATTGGTGCGAGCCCGGTGCTGAAAGTGAAAATCAATGGAGTGGAAACAGTGTGCACAGTAGACACCGGGTCGAGTGTTTCCACCATTCTCGCAAGTTTTTTTTATAAAACTTTTAAGAATACGGAGAATCTTCAGGATGCGAGTCAGCTGACACTGGTAGCGGTAAACGGGACTGATCTACCAGTGTTAGGGTACATCGATGCGGATGTGCAGTGTTTGGGGCAGTTGGTACCTGAGAGGTGCATCTTCATTGTAAAGGACAATTTTCAGAATGGGCAAGTGGACAACACCTCCACCCAGGGTATTGTGGAATGAACGTTCTTCAACACCTGGAAGGGTTATTTAAGGACCTATCCTGCTTTACCCTGGAACCGATAAAGATAGCAAGAATACTATCAAAAATCTCCCAGAAAAAGTCCAATTCCAGAGAGAATGAAGGTTGGGTGAAGTTGCAGGGGAGTTCGGGTGAGGTAATCCCAGCTATGTCGGAGAAGATCATCATGGGAAAATGTCAAACGTCCGGAAGACCTCTGGAGTTCTGATGGTATCAGCATCAAGGAGAGTGAATTTACCGGATAAGATTATGGTGGCCAACACCCTGGTAAAGCAGTGTAGAGGGAATGTTCCGGTCCGGATGATAAATATGGAAGCAGAGATATCAAGATACCGGGAAGAGCTCAAATCGCAGAGGTGAATTCAGCTGAGTTGGTTGCACAGGAACCAGAGCTGGATTCAGCTGAGGCGGTGATGGAAGATTGGGAAGAGTTACTCCCTAAGGTCAAGGTGGAGTGGGAAAAGCTGACTACAGCAAGCGCAAATGTTGAAGGAGCTTTTATGGGAACACAGAGATGTGTTTTCTGTAAATGACACTGATATTGGGTATACTGACCTGATTACTCATAAAATAAATACGGGGAATGTACATCCGATCAAGCAACCCTTCCGGAGAGTATCTCCTCACCTGTTCGACCAATTCAAGACACACGTGCAGGATTTGGTGCAACAGGGAATTCTGCAAAGAAGTTTTAGTCCGTGGGCATCACCCGCGGTTGTAATAAGAAAGAAGGATGGAAGTCTTCGCTTTTGTTGCGATTACCGCAAACTTAATGCAGTGACAGTACGAGA
>NW_021963305.1:0-122427 GCF_901765095.1 Microcaecilia unicolor | reverse complement strand
GCTCCTGCCACCCTGCGCTCCGCTTGGCAACCTTGAGTTGCTGCGCCATTATTTACCTTTGTAAAGGATGATTCAATGGGCGGTCTAAGATGTTTGTGGAATATAGAGTTATTTCATGTTTCTTTGAATGCCTCATTCTGCGGTAAAACCCCCAGCTTCTCTTCTTGAAGCCAAGGAAAGCCGCCTGACACCTCCTCAGTGATGTTGAAGTCGCAGGAGAGTTCTCATCCGGTTTGAGATAATGGATTTATCTCCTTCCCTGTAGCTCAAATAAAAGCCCCCTGACTTTACAGCTCCAGTGGCCTAATGGATAAGGCACTGGCCTCCTAAGCCAGGGATTGTGGGTTCAAGTCCCACCTGGGGTGCTCTTTATAGGTCTTTGTTTATTGAAACCCTTCCATACTATTCCCCTTCTCCTCAATAAAACAGGTTCTTACAGGCAGAAAATGGTCTTCTGATCCTCCCACCCCTCTCCCCTTGGAATATCCAGGATTCTCTCTTCTGCACTGCTTCAATACTCCCTCTTCCTCCTCTCTCTCCCCTTTTCGCATGTGGATGAGCACATGATGAATGCTTATCACTCCTGTGATGATCTCTGTTTGCTACCGATGCTCTTTAACCTTGAAAGAAAGACCAGGAGTAAGGAGTTCCTTTCCTCAGAGCAGAAATACCCTTCTATCCACACCTGGATCCCTCGGGATCAGCTTCTTATAGTGAAATGCCAGAAGCGCCATTACCGGGACTTTACCCTGCGGACCTCTGCATCCACAACAGAAACTCAGCGACAGGGAACGTACGTTTACTCCCTTCCCAGCTCCCAACACTAGAATTTGCTCAGGGTCTTAGCCAGGAACTATAGCATATGGCCAGTGCTAGAAGGAAGTGCCATAGAAAAAGCTCAAGTCCCCCTACTGTTCAGACCAGGGCAATATGTCCTCCGAAAAGAGGCGCATAGGCAATAGCAAAGCATCATTCGGTGCCTTATACGTAAGGAAGTGCATCTACACAATGCGAGTGGTGCAAACATGCAAAGTTTCTCAGAGCAACTGGTTGTTGGTGGATCAGTACATTTCAAGGTCTACAATGGATTGATCACAGAATGGGATAAATTGAGATCCTAGACGTTTCCCTTGTTTGAAAAGGAGTTTATTTCCCCCAATCTGTTCCCATGGCTAAATTTCACATTGAACCGGATCTTAAGTTTGGTATAGCTTAGGTGAAGATAGGGTTGAGTAGAAAACCTTGATCTATTTTTGAACCATGAAATTCAATCTTTCTATCCTTTCCTGACTTTAACACTGCTCTGGCCCAATGGCACCATAGCAAACATGACTGTAGACTGCAACTTGAATAGCAAATTGGCTGTCAATTGAAGGTTCCCTGAGCCCTCTGATCAGTACGTGAACTTTTGATTCACTGTGTCTTTGTCTTGTGGCAAGCTGTACACACATCTGTAACTTTTTCTTCTTGTGCCTATCTGTATTCTTGTCATTGAGCTCGTTCCATGCGCAGAACCTCCTTTACTACACTGGCAAAACATTTGTGTTGTGAGAGTCCAACTCCTGTGTGAGCCTACAGATAGAAAGGGGTATCAAGGAATACTGTAATCTACTACGGAGTCTGGAGAACTAGAGGAACTGTTGCTGAGATCAGGCACACGGCATTCTGGGACTTTACTGAGCAGCACATCAGTAACAGGAATGGCGGAGATAAAGCCCTCAGTGAAGAAGTAAGAGAATCAGAAGAGCCAAAATGAGTGTGCTTGCAGGGGAGGGGAGGGTTCCTTAACCCTTGTCAGGGATGTTGACCACAAAAGGCTTGTCATCCTCACCCCAGTGGCCTAATGGATAAGGTACTGGCCTTCTAAGCCTGGGATTGTGGGTTCAAGTCCCATCTGGGGTGTGTCCTATGACAAGCTTTCTTTTCTGCAATTCGATTTAAACCAGCCTCCCTCTCTGCCACACAAGGACATCAAGGAGGCAGAGTGGCACCAATTAAGCCCTTCGCACTGAAGGTGAGGCCCAAGTTAAAGGAGTGTAGGCTAAATATAATAGAAAGCAGACACCAATTCAATGGCCAAAAGTGCGCATTCAACAGCACAGTCTCAGGAACTACTGCAGAAGTTTTGCAGCCCAACTGCATATTGCTCCCAGCATTCTCCAAGGTGAGTCCCAGGTTCATCCAGATCCAGTCGGGTTTCTGCTCCTGCCATCCTGCGCTCCGCTTGGCAACCTTGAGTTGCTGCGCCATTAATTTACCTTTGTAAAGGATGATTCAATGGGCGGTCTAAGATGTTTGTGGAATATAGAGTTATTTCATGTTTCTTTGAATGCCTCATTCTGCGGTAAAACCCCCAGCTTCTCTTCTTGAAGCCAAGGAAAGCCGCCTGACACCTCCTCAGTGATGTTGAAGTCGCAGGAGAGTTCTCATCCGGTTTGAGATAATGGATTTATCTCCTTCCCTGTAGCTCAAATAAAAGCCCCCTGACTTACAGCTCCAGTGGCCTAATGGATAAGGCACTGGCCTCTAAGCCAGGGATTGTGGGTTCAAGTCCCACCTGGGGTGCTCTTTATAGGTCTTTGTTTATTGAAACCCTTCCATACTATTCCCCTTCTCCTCAATAAAACAGGTTCTTACAGGCAGAAAATGGTCTTCTGATCCTCCCACCCCTCTCCCCTTGGAATATCCAGGATTCTCTCTTCTGCACTGCTTCAATACTCCCTCTTCCTCCTCTCTCTCCCCTTTTCGCATGTGGATGAGCACATGATGAATGCTTATCACTCCTGTGATGATCTCTGTTTGCTACCGATGCTCTTTAACCTTGAAAGAAAGACCAGGAGTAAGGAGTTCCTTTCCTCAGAGCAGAAATACCCTTCTATCCACACCTGGATCCCTCGGGATCAGCTTCTTATAGTGAAATGCCAGAAGCGCCATTACCGGGACTTTACCCTGCGGCCCTCTGCATCCACAACAGAAACTCAGCGACAGGGAACGTACGTTTACTCCCTTCCCAGCTCCCAACACTAGAATTTGCTCAGGGTCTTAGCCAGGAACTATAGCATATGGCCAGTGCTAGAAGGAAGTGCCATAGAAAAAGCTCAAGTCCCCCTACTGTTCAGACCAGGGCAATATGTCCTCCGAAAAGAGGCGCATAGGCAATAGCAAAGCATCATTCGGTGCCTTATACGTAAGGAAGTGCATCTACACAATGCGAGTGGTGCAAACATGCAAAGTTTCTCAGAGCAACTGGTTGTTGGTGGATCAGTACATTTCAAGGTCTACAATGGATTGATCACAGAATGGGATAAATTGAGATCCTAGACTGTTTCCCTTGTTTGAAAAGGAGTTTATTTCCCCCAATCTGTTCCCATGGCTAAATTTCACATTGAACCGGATCTTAAGTTTGGTATAGCTTAGGTGAAGATAGGGTTGAGTAGAAAACCTTGATCTATTTTTGAACCATGAAATTCAATCTTTCTATCCTTTCCTGACTTTAACACTGCTCTGGCCCAATGGCACCATAGCAAACATGACTGTAGACTGCAACTTGAATAGCAAATTGGCTGTCAATTGAAGGTTCCCTGAGCCCTCTGATCAGTACGTGAACTTTTGATTCACTGTGTCTTTGTCTTGTGGCAAGCTGTACACACATCTGTAACTTTTTCTTCTTGTGCCTATCTGTATTCTTGTCATTGAGCTCGTTCCATGCGCAGAACCTCCTTTACTACACTGGCAAAACATTTGTGTTGTGAGAGTCCAACTCCTGTGTGAGCCTACAGATAGAAAGGGGTATCAAGGAATACTGTAATCTACTAGGGAGTCTGGAGAACTAGAGGAACTGTTGCTGAGATCAGGCACACGGCATTCTGGGACTTTACTGAGCAGCACATCAGTAACAGGAATGGCGGAGATAAAGCCCTCAGTGAAGAAGTAAGAGAATCAGAAGAGCCAAAATGAGTGTGCTTGCAGGGAGGGAGGGGAGGGTTCCTTAACCCTTGTCAGGGATGTTGACCACAAAAGGCTTGTCATCCTCACCCCAGTGGCCTAATGGATAAGGTACTGGCCTTCTAAGCCTGGGATTGTGGGTTCAAGTCCCATCTGGGGTGTGTCCTATGACAAGCTTTCTTTTCTGCAATTCGATTTAAACCAGCCTCCCTCTCTGCCACACAAGGACATCAAGGAGGCAGAGTGGCACCAATTAAGCCCTTCGCACTGAAGGTGAGGCCCAAGTTAAAGGAGTGTAGGCTAAATATAATAGAAAGCAGACACCAATTCAATGGCCAAAAGTGCGCATTCAACAGCACAGTCTCAGGAACTACTGCAGAAGTTTTGCAGCCCAACTGCATATTGCTCCCAGCATTCTCCAAGGTGAGTCCCAGGTTCATCCAGATCCAGTCGGGTTTCTGCTCCTGCCACCCTGCGCTCCGCTTGGCAACCTTGAGTTGCTGCGCCATTAATTTACCTTTGTAAAGGATGATTCAATGGGCGGTCTAAGATGTTTGTGGAATATAGAGTTATTTCATGTTTCTTTGAATGCCTCATTCTGCGGTAAAACCCCCAGCTTCTCTTCTTGAAGCCAAGGAAAGCCGCCTGACACCTCCTCAGTGATGTTGAAGTCGCAGGAGAGTTCTCATCCGGTTTGAGATAATGGATTTATCTCCTTCCCTGTAGCTCAAATAAAAGCCCCCTGACTTTACAGCTCCAGTGGCCTAATGGATAAGGCACTGGCCTCCTAAGCCAGGGATTGTGGGTTCAAGTCCCACCTGGGGTGCTCTTTATAGGTCTTTGTTTATTGAAACCCTTCCATACTATTCCCCTTCTCCTCAATAAAACAGGTTCTTACAGGCAGAAAATGGTCTTCTGATCCTCCCACCCCTCTCCCCTTGGAATATCCAGGATTCTCTCTTCTGCACTGCTTCAATACTCCCTCTTCCTCCTCTCTCTCCCCTTTTCGCATGTGGATGAGCACATGATGAATGCTTATCACTCCTGTGATGATCTCTGTTTGCTACCGATGCTCTTTAACCTTGAAAGAAAGACCAGGAGTAAGGAGTTCCTTTCCTCAGAGCAGAAATACCCTTCTATCCACACCTGGATCCCTCGGGATCAGCTTCTTATAGTGAAATGCCAGAAGCGCCATTACCGGGACTTTACCCTGCGGACCTCTGCATCCACAACAGAAACTCAGCGACAGGGAACGTACGTTTACTCCCTTCCCAGCTCCCAACACTAGAATTTGCTCAGGGTCTTATCCAGGAACTATAGCATATGGCCAGTGCTAGAAGGAAGTGCCATAGAAAAAGCTCAAGTCCCCCTACTGTTCAGACCAGGGCAATATGTCCTCCGAAAAGAGGCGCATAGGCAATAGCAAAGCATCATTCGGTGCCTTATACGTAAGGAAGTGCATCTACACAATGCGAGTGGTGCAAACATGCAAAGTTTCTCAGAGCAACTGGTTGTTGGTGGATCAGTACATTTCAAGGTCTACAATGGATTGATCACAGAATGGGATAAATTGAGATCCTAGACGTTTCCCTTGTTTGAAAAGGAGTTTATTTCCCCCAATCTGTTCCCATGGCTAAATTTCACATTGAACCGGATCTTAAGTTTGGTATAGCTTAGGTGAAGATAGGGTTGAGTAGAAAACCTTGATCTATTTTTGAACCATGAAATTCAATCTTTCTATCCTTTCCTGACTTTAACACTGCTCTGGCCCAATGGCACCATAGCAAACATGACTGTAGACTGCAACTTGAATAGCAAATTGGCTGTCAATTGAAGGTTCCCTGAGCCCTCTGATCAGTACGTGAACTTTTGATTCACTGTGTCTTTGTCTTGTGGCAAGCTGTACACACATCTGTAACTTTTTCTTCTTGTGCCTATCTGTATTCTTGTCATTGAGCTCGTTCCATGCGCAGAACCTCCTTTACTACACTGGCAAAACATTTGTGTTGTGAGAGTCCAACTCCTGTGTGAGCCTACAGATAGAAAGGGGTATCAAGGAATACTGTAATCTACTACGGAGTCTGGAGAACTAGAGGAACTGTTGCTGAGATCAGGCACACGGCATTCTGGGACTTTACTGAGCAGCACATCAGTAACAGGAATGGCGGAGATAAAGCCCTCAGTGAAGAAGTAAGAGAATCAGAAGAGCCAAAATGAGTGTGCTTGCAGGGGAGGGGAGGGTTCCTTAACCCTTGTCAGGGATGTTGACCACAAAAGGCTTGTCATCCTCACCCCAGTGGCCTAATGGATAAGGTACTGGCCTTCTAAGCCTGGGATTGTGGGTTCAAGTCCCATCTGGGGTGTGTCCTATGACAAGCTTTCTTTTCTGCAATTCGATTTAAACCAGCCTCCCTCTCTGCCACACAAGGACATCAAGGAGGCAGAGTGGCACCAATTAAGCCCTTCGCACTGAAGGTGAGGCCCAAGTTAAAGGAGTGTAGGCTAAATATAATAGAAAGCAGACACCAATTCAATGGCCAAAAGTGCGCATTCAACAGCACAGTCTCAGGAACTACTGCAGAAATTTTGCAGCCCAACTGCATATTGCTCCCAGCATTCTCCAAGGTGAGTCCCAGGTTCATCCAGATCCAGTCGGGTTTCTGCTCCTGCCACCCTGCGCTCCGCTTGGCAACCTTGAGTTGCTGCGCCATTAATTTACCTTTGTAAAGGATGATTCAATGGGCGGTCTAAGATGTTTGTGGAATATAGAGTTATTTCATGTTTCTTTGAATGCCTCATTCTGCGGTAAAACCCCCAGCTTCTCTTCTTGAAGCCAAGGAAAGCCGCCTGACACCTCCTCAGTGATGTTGAAGTTGCAGGAGAGTTCTCATCCGGTTTGAGATAATGGATTTATCTCCTTCCCTGTAGCTCAAATAAAAGCCCCCTGACTTTACAGCTCCAGTGGCCTAATGGATAAGGCACTGGCCTCCTAAGCCAGGGATTGTGGGTTCAAGTCCCACCTGGGGTGGTCTTTGGTTTTTGAAACCCTTCCATACTATTCCCCTTCTCCTCAATAAAACAGGTTCTTACAGGCAGAAAATGGTCTTCTGATCCTCCCACCCCTCTCCCCTTGGAATATCCAGGATTCTCTCTTCTGCACTGCTTCAATACTCCCTCTTCCTCCTCTCTCTCCCCTTTTCGCATGTGGATGAGCACATGATGAATGCTTATCACTCCTGTGATGATCTCTGTTTGCTACCGATGCTCTTTAACCTTGAAAGAAAGAAAGACCAGGAGTAAGGAGTTCCTTTCCTCAGAGCAGAAATACCCTTCTATCCACACCTGGATCCCTCGGGATCAGCTTCTTATAGTGAAATGCCAGAAGCGCCATTACCGGGACTTTACCCTGCGGCCCTCTGCATCCACAACAGAAACTCAGCGACAGGAAACGTACGTTTACTCCCTTCCCAGCTCCCAACACTAGAATTTGCTCAGGGTCTTAGCCAGGAACTATAGCATATGGCCAGTGCTAGAAGGAAGTGCCATAGAAAAAGCTCAAGTCCCCCTACTGTTCAGACCAGGGCAATATGTCTTCCGAAAAGAGGCGCATAGGCAATAGCAAAGCATCATTCGGTGCCTTATACGTAAGGAAGTGCATCTACACAATGCGAGTGGTGCAAACATGCAAAGTTTCTCAGAGCAACTGGTTGTTGGTGGATCAGTACATTTCAAGGTCTACAATGGATTGATCACAGAATGGGATAAATTGAGATCCTAGACGTTTCCCTTGTTTGAAAAGGAGTTTATTTCCCCCAATCTGTTCCCATGGCTAAATTTCACATTGAACCGGATCTTAAGTTTGGTATAGCTTAGGTGAAGATAGGGTTGAGTAGAAAACCTTGATCTATTTTTGAACCATGAAATTCAATCTTTCTATCCTTTCCTGACTTTAACACTGCTCTGGCCCAATGGCACCATAGCAAACATGACTGTAGACTGCAACTTGAATAGCAAATTGGCTGTCAATTGAAGGTTCCCTGAGCCCTCTGATCAGTACGTGAACTTTTGATTCACTGTGTCTTTGTCTTGTGGCAAGCTGTACACACATCTGTAACTTTTTCTTCTTGTGCCTATCTGTATTCTTGTCATTGAGCTCGTTCCATGCGCAGAACCTCCTTTACTACACTGGCAAAACATTTGTGTTGTGAGAGTCCAACTCCTGTGTGAGCCTACAGATAGAAAGGGGTATCAAGGAATACTGTAATCTACTACGGAGTCTGGAGAACTAGAGGAACTGTTGCTGAGATCAGGCACACGGCATTCTGGGACTTTACTGAGCAGCACATCAGTAACAGGAATGGCGGAGATAAAGCCCTCAGTGAAGAAGTAAGAGAATCAGAAGAGCCAAAATGAGTGTGCTTGCAGGGGGAGGGGAGGGTTCCTTAACCCTTGTCAGGGATGTTGACCACAAAAGGCTTGTCATCCTCACCCCAGTGGCCTAATGGATAAGGTACTGGCCTTCTAAGCCTGGGATTGTGGGTTCAAGTCCCATCTGGGGTGTGTCCTATGACAAGCTTTCTTTTCTGCAATTCGATTTAAACCAGCCTCCCTCTCTGCCACACAAGGACATCAAGGAGGCAGAGTGGCACCAATTAAGCCCTTCGCACTGAAGGTGAGGCCCAAGTTAAAGGAGTGTAGGCTAAATATAATAGAAAGCAGACACCAATTCAATGGCCAAAAGTGCGCATTCAACAGCACAGTCTCAGGAACTACTGCAGAAGTTTTGCAGCCCAACTGCATATTGCTCCCAGCATTCTCCAAGGTGAGACCCAGGTTCATCCAGATCCAGTCGGGTTTCTGCTCCTGCCATCCTGCGCTCCGCTTGGCAACCTTGAGTTGCTGCGCCATTAATTTACCTTTGTAAAGGATGATTCAATGGGCGGTCTAAGATGTTTTTGGAATATAGAGTTATTTCATGTTTCTTTGAATGCCTCATTCTGCGGTAAAACCCCCAGCTTCTCTTCTTGAAGCCAAGGAAAGCCGCCTGACACCTCCTCAGTGATGTTGAAGTCGCAGGAGAGTTCTCATCCGGTTTGACATAATGGATTTATCTCCTTCCCTGTAGCTCAAATAAAAGCCCCCTGACTTTACAGCTCCAGTGGCCTAATGGATAAGGCACTGGCCTCTTAAGCCAGGGATTGTGGGTTCGAGTCCCACCTGGGGTGCTCTTTATATGTCTTTGTTTATTGAAACCCTTCCATACTATTCCCCTTCTCCTCAATAAAACAGGTTCTTACAGGCAGAAAATGGTCTTCTGATCCTCCCACCCCTCTCCCCTTGGAATATCCAGGATTCTCTCTTCTGCACTGCTTCAATACTCCCTCTTCCTCCTCTCTCTCCCCTTTTCGCATGTGGATGAGCACATGATGAATGCTTATCACTCCTGTGATGATCTCTGTTTGCTACCGATGCTCTTTAACCTTGAAAGAAAGACCAGGAGTAAGGAGTTCCTTTCCTCAGAGCAGAAATACCCTTCTATCCACACCTGGATCCCTCGGGATCAGCTTCTTATAGTGAAATGCCAGAAGCGCCATTACCGGGACTTTACCCTGCGGCCCTCTGCATCCACAACAGAAACTCAGCGACAGGAAACGTACGTTTACTCCCTTCCCAGCTCCCAACACTAGAATTTGCTCAGGGTCTTAGCCAGGAACTATAGCATATGGCCAGTGCTAGAAGGAAGTGCCATAGAAAAAGCTCAAGTCCCCCTACTGTTCAGACCAGGGCAATATGTCCTCCGAAAAGAGGCGCATAGGCAATAGCAAGCATCATTCGGTGCCTTATACGTAAGGAAGTGCATCTACACAATGCGAGTGGTGCAAACATGCAAAGTTTCTCAGAGCAACTGGTTGTTGGTGGATCAGTACATTTCAAGGTCTACAATGGATTGATCACAGAATGGGATAAATTGAGATCCTAGACGTTTCCCTTGTTTGAAAAGGAGTTTATTTCCCCCAATCTGTTCCCATGGCTAAATTTCACATTGAACCGGATCTTAAGTTTGGTATAGCTTAGGTGAAGATAGGGTTGAGTAGAAAACCTTGATCTATTTTTGAACCATGAAATTCAATCTTTCTATCCTTTCCTGACTTTAACACTGCTCTGGCCCAATGGCACCATAGCAAACATGACTGTAGACTGCAACTTGAATAGCAAATTGGCTGTCAATTGAAGGTTCCCTGAGCTCTCTGATCAGTACGTGAACTTTTGATTCACTGTGTCTTTGTCTTGTGGCAAGCTGTACACACATCTGTAACTTTTTCTTCTTGTGCCTATCTGTATTCTTGTCATTGAGCTCGTTCCATGCGCAGAACCTCCTTTACTACACTGGCAAAACATTTGTGTTGTGAGAGTCCAACTCCTGTGTGAGCCTACAGATAGAAAGGGGTATCAAGGAATACTGTAATCTACTAGGGAGTCTGGAGAACTAGAGGAACTGTTGCTGAGATCAGGCACACGGCATTCTGGGACTTTACTGAGCAGCACATCAGTAACAGGAATGGCGGAGATAAAGCCCTCAGTGAAGAAGTAAGAGAATCAGAAGAGCCAAAATGAGTGTGCTTGCAGGGGAGGGGAGGGTTCCTTAACCCTTGTCAGGGATGTTGACCACAAAAGGCTTGTCATCCTCACCCCAGTGGCCTAATGGATAAGGTACTGGCCTTCTAAGCCTGGGATTGTGGGTTCAAGTCCCATCTGGGGTGTGTCCTATGACAAGCTTTCTTTTCTGCAATTCAATTTAAACCAGCCTCCCTCTCTGCCACACAAGGACATCAAGGAGGCAGAGTGGCACCAATTAAGCCCTTCGCACTGAAGGTGAGGCCCAAGTTAAAGGAGTGTAGGCTAAATATAATAGAAAGCAGACACCAATTCAATGGCCAAAAGTGCGCATTCAACAGCACAGTCTCAGGAACTACTGCAGAAGTTTTGCAGCCCAACTGCATATTGCTCCCAGCATTCTCCAAGGTGAGTCCCAGGTTCATCCAGATCCAGTCGGGTTTCTGCTCCTGCCATCCTGCGCTCCGCTTGGCAACCTTGAGTTGCTGCGCCATTAATTT
Source organism: Microcaecilia unicolor (assembly GCF_901765095.1). Taxonomy (NCBI): domain Eukaryota; kingdom Metazoa; phylum Chordata; class Amphibia; order Gymnophiona; family Siphonopidae; genus Microcaecilia; species Microcaecilia unicolor. Next base: position 111,367 of record NW_021963305.1, on the reverse strand, counting down.
ACCTTTGTAAAGGATGATTCAATGGGCGGTCTAAGATGTTTGTGTCCTCCGAAAAGAGGCGCATAGACAATAGCAAAGCATCATTCGGTGCCTTATACGTAAGGAAAGTGCATCTACACACTGCGAGTGGTGCAAATATGCAAAGTTTCTCAGAGCAACTGGTTGTTGGTGGATCAGTACATTTCAAGGTCTACAATGGATTGATCACAGAATGCATTGCTAGAGGCACTAGCTCCCCATAATGTCCATTCCTTACGAGTTCTGTTAGGGGGATTCAATTTCCTCCGTTCCTACATTTATCAATATGCTGACATTGCAACCCCCCTGTATAAGCTTCTGAAAAAGAAAATTCACTGGGAATGGAGGGAAGAACATGATAAAGCCCTGTCTAGATTAAAACCTGCTGCAGCGCAGGTTCCAGCATTAATATACCCAGATCCTGCTAAAAGCTTTACTATTAGGTTGGCCACAACTGAGACTGCTTTAGCAGCTGTCCTTCTCCAGCGTAATCAACAGGGAAAACTTTGCCCTGTGGCCTATGAATCACATAAACTGACCGATGTGGAGAGCAGGTATACTGAATGTGAAAGAGAATGCCTAGCTGCTGTTTGGGCAGTTCAGACATTCCAGCATCTCTGTAGAGAGGCCCACATCTACTATACTACTTATCACTTCTATAGCGCTGTACACCATACATGAAAAGACAGTCCCTGCTCAAACAGCTCACAATCTAAATTAGGCAAACAGACAGAACAACACCTAAGAGGTAAGGGAATTAAAGAGGTGGGGATAAAAGGGTACAGGGTAAGTGAGTAGTGGTTAGGAGTCAAAAGCAGCGTTAAAGAGGTGGGCTTTTAGCCTGGATTTGAAAACGGCCAAAGATGGGGCTAGACATACAGGCTCGAGAAGTCTATTCCAGGCGTGAGGTGCAGCGAGATAAAAGGAACGGAGTCTGGAATTAGCAGTAGAGAAGGGGACAGACAAGAGAGATTTATCCACAGAACGGAGTACCCGAGGGTGGGGGGGCGTAGAGAGAGACAAGAATGGAGAGGTTCTGGGGAGTGGTAGAGTGAATGCACTTATAGGTCCATCACAATCTCTATTTGCTCACGTCACACTCCTCTTAAGTATATCATTTCAGGTACCCTTACTGGCTCACAAATTTCAAACACAAGACTAGCACAATGGACTCTAGTTTTAATGAACAAAAAGGTTCAATTTGAAGTCCAGAAAGGTCCAAGCCTTTTAGCCCATGCACTAATTGAAACGGGGTCCAACCAGACCTGCCCTTATCAAGAGAATCAGCAAACTCCTCTGCAATGTCCCTCAGCACCCCCTTTAGAGGAGGCTAAGACTTTAGTTCCAGCTAAAAACATTTTGTTTACAGATGGGTCTTCTTTTTGGGATAAAGGTATACGGTATACTCAGTATGCAGCCCTCAGCATAGACCAGGAAGTTCTAAAAGGTAAATCTGATAGTCATTCCTCAGCTCAGAAGGCAGCAGTACTAGCTGTTCAGGCTGTGTTAATTCACACATGTCCACATCTAGACATTAAACATATCGCATAAGTGCCTCCTGACGCATCCTTTAATGATATACAGTGATTATGTAGTACAAGCCTGTTCAGGATGGCTGAGTCAGTGGTCTCGTAATGGATTCTGCACTGCTGATGGTAAGCCCTTGCATCAAGGACAGTTGTGGAAATGGATTGGGAACTGGTTATAGTGTCATCCAGGTAAATTAATGATACATCATGTTAAATCACACCAAGACCCTCATCATTCCCTTGAAGCTTCTTTTAACCACAAGGGAGTTTTGTTAGCTTCTCAGATTTCTGCTGTTACCAGATCCGGTAGAGATACTTCTGAGCACAGCCCAGATCAGATATTCAGACAAGAGCTGATTTGCTTAGCCCACTCTTATCTGCATGAGGGAGTAGAGGGAACCCTTAATCGCCTTAGGGCTATGTCATCATGGCCAGGAATGAGAAAGGAGGTGGAAGATTGGGTAGACGGATGCCTACAATGTGCTCACATTAAAGCAGCTCAGACTAAGCCAACACCACTTTTACATCAAAGAAAGGTAGGGCCCTGGCACTGGTTACAGATTGACTTCATAGACAATTTACCAGTGACCAAAGAAGGATTATATCAATAAGCTTTACACACAAATCTCCTGGACCGGATGGTATTCGTCCCAGAGTACTGATAGAACTGAAAAATGAACTTGTAGAGCTATTGTTAGTAATATGTAATTTATCCTTTAAATCGTGCGTGGTACTGGAAGATTGGAGGGTGGCCAATGTAACGCCGATTTTTAAAAAAGGTTCCAGAGGAGATCCGGGAAATTATAGACCAGTGAGTCTGACGTCGGTGCCGGGCAAAATGATAGAGACTATTATTAAGAACAAAATTACAGAGCATATTCAAAAGCATGGATTAATGAGACAAAGTCAACATGGATTTAGTGAAGGGATATCTTGCCTCACCAATCTACTACTTATCATTTCTATAGCGCTACCGGACGTACGCAGCGCTTTACACTAGAACATGGAAAGACAGTCCCTGCTCGATAGAGCTTTACAATCTAATTAGGACATTTCTTTGAAGGGGTGAACAAACATGTGGATAAAGGTGAGCCGGTTGATATTGTGTATCTGGATTTTCAGAAAGCATTTGACAAAGTACCTCATGAAAGACTCCAGAGGAAATTAGAGAGTCATGGGATAGGAGGTAGTGTTCTATTGTGGCTAAAAACTGGTTAAAAGCTAGAAAACAGAGAGTAGGGTTAAATGGTCAGTATTCTCAATGGAGAAGGGTAGTTAGTGGGGTTCCCCAGGGGTCTGTGCTTGGACCGCTGCTTTTTAACATATTTATAAATGACCTAGAGATGGGAGTAACTAGTGAGGTAATTAAATTTGCTGATGACTGGAATGGTCCCGGTGGACTGGAGAAGGGCGGATGTGGTTCCTTTGCACAAGAATGGAAGTAAGGAGGAGTTTGGGAATTACAGATCTGTCAGTCTGATCTCGGTGGTGAGTAAGCTAATGGAAATGCTTCTAAAGAGGAGGATTGTGAGATTTCTTGAACTATATGGAATGTGGGACCCGAGGCAGCATGGCTTCACTAGTGGCAGGTCGTGTCAGACGAATCAGACTGTCTTCTTCGACTGGGTGACCAAACAGTTGGATGTGGGAGGGGCACATGATGTGGTATACTTGGATTTCAGCAAAGCCTTTGACATGGTTCCGCACAGGCGACTGATAAATAAATTGAGTGCCCTCGGTACGGGACCTAGAGTAAGTGATTGGGTTAAAAATTGGTTGGAGAGGAGTTCCAAGATGGCGTTGTGAATGGACGCACCTGTGTTAGCTCCTGGAAGTTGCTCTGTTTGTAGGTCCTCTACAGCACCTCTGTCAACTCATTAAGCATGGGGAAACGGAGGGGAAAAGTGAAGGAACATCCCTCAGCTCCTGTGACTTCTTCAGCCACGAGGCAGACAACTTTGCAATTTTTCAGAGAGCAACCAGGTCCTCAGGGCTTTTCGACCCACTCTGCAACTCTTGGCACTTCGGTGTCGATTGAGAATGGAAACGGGGCTTCCCTGAGCCCCGTGGAACAAGTTGCTCCACCCCAGCCTGGAGGGGAGTTGCTGGCAGCTCTGACAGGGAAGGAAGCCGAAGGGGCTCAGCCCGACCTGTTTGAGGGAGTGTCTGCAGTAACAGAGGCTGAATCTCAAGCCAAGAACTATTGCTACAATCAGCTTCAAAGGTATTGCCTCAGGATATAGTTTCTAAACTTGCTTGTGTTGAAGATCAACCTCACCCTTCTCCAGCCATTAGTGGTGTGAATAGACCAGCAACTGTGACAGAGTCACTATGGGATATGGTTTACAGCATTCACACTTCTATGCAAACTACTTTAAAAATGAATACTTCTGACATAAAGACTCTTTCTGAGGCTGCCCTGCTTCAGGCGCAAAAGACTGCACAGCAAACCTTAGATTTGGAGACTGTGAATATTAAAATTCAAGAAATGGGATCTGTAGAAACGGCTTTAGTTAAGGATAATAATTTCCTACACAAAAGATTGGAGTACCTAGAAAACCAGACTAGAAGATTAAACCTCAGGTTTCTTAATTTTCCCAAATCGCCTTTAATTTCCCCTTTGGACATGGTTAAAAAATATATGATTGATATTCTTGGAATGGATAAGGACTCACTGCCTCCCCTTACTCGGGCTTATTACATCAGGAGTGGTGGAAGAAAATCCCCCGATAGCAGGGGAAGGAATGGATCTTACTTCTTTCCTTGAAAGTTCATTGGAGATAATTACTCAGAGGTTGACTCTGCTTGTTACTTTTGTGCTGGAGCCTGACAGGAATGCCGTATTAAGGCTTTCCTTGAGACACTTAGAAAATCTGTTTTGGGGCTCAAAAATTCGTATTTTTCCTGATCTCTCAAGGCCTACACAGATGAGACGGAGGGCCTTTTTGGAACTCCGCCCTAGGGTGGTGGCACTGGGAGCAACTTTCATATTACGTTTTCCTTGTTATTGTAATGTAATGCTTGAGGGTAAACAGTTTCAATTTGTAGACCCAAAACAGTTAAAACAATTTCTAGATGCTAGAGTGGAATCGAATGTTGTGTGCCCTCCCTAAATGCAGGCTGGGGTCTGAACCAGAGGTTGCAACCACTAGTCCTTAATTATTGCTATATGTTTTACTTTAAATTCTAAATTCTTGGATTCCAAAATTTCCTAAACTTGTGGACAGAAAGGCTGTTAATGATATTTCTCTTTATTTTTGCCTTTTGTATAAATGCCGATTGCATATTCACGTATTGTGATGATATATGGAAATATATGAATAAAGAAATTTAAAAAAAAAAATTGGTTGAATGGTAGGAGACAGAGGGTAGTGGTAAATGGAGCTTGCTCTGAAGAAAAGGATGTCGTCAGTGGAGTACCACAGCGATCGGTCCTAGGGCTGGCTCTTTTTAACGTCTTTGTAAGTGATATTGCAGAAGGGCTGTTTGGTAAGGTTTGCCTCTTTGCGGATGATACTAAACTCTGCAACAGAGTGGACACCCTGGAGGGTATGAATGACATGAGGAAGGACCTAGCGAAGCTATAGGAATGGACTGATATTTGTCAACTAAGGTTTAATCCCAAAAAATGCAGGGTCATGCACTTGGGTGGCAAAAATCCGAGGGAACGGTACAGTATAGGGGGTGAAGTGCTTCAATGTGCGAAGGAAGAGCGGGACTTGGGGGTGATTGTGCCTGACGACCTTAAAGCTTCCAAACAGGTAGAAAAAGTGACAGTCAAAGCCAGAAGGATGCTTGGGTTCATAAAGAGAGGCATGACCAGCAGGAAAAAGGAGGTGATAGTGCTGTTGTATAAGTCTCTGGTGAGGACCCATTTGGAGTACTGCGTGCAGTTCTGGAGACCGCACCTACGGAAAGATATAAACAGGATGGGGTCGGTCCAGAGGGCGGCTACGAAATTAGTAAGCGGTCTTGAATGCAAAAATTATAGGGACAGGCTTATGAACCTCAACATGTATACGCTGGGAGAGAGGAGGGAGAGAGGAGACATGATAGAAACATTTAAATATCTCAAGGGCATTCATGTACAGGAAGAGAAACTTTCCAAATGAAGGAGAGCTCTGGAATGAGGGGGCATATGATGAAGTTAAGAAGGAATAGGCTTAGGAGTAATCTAAGGAAGTATTATTTCACAGAAAGGGTGGTGGAGGCGTGGAATGGCCTCCCATTGGAGGTGGTGGAGTCGAGGACTGTTCCAGAATTTTAAAAGGCATGAGATAAGCATGTGGGATTGCTTAGGAACAGGTAGAATTGGGGGTTACAGAGGATGGGCAGAATAGATGGGTCATATGGCCTTTATCTGCCGTCATGTTTCTATACAGCAATGATTGAACTACTACTACTGTTGCTTAGCTTTAAGGTCTCCTAATGGGGGTTCTAGGTCAGTTCCCACCCACCGATTCCCATCTGGACAATTCCCACTGATCCAATTCCAACCCCTAACCCCCAAAAATGCAAAACACACTATGACAATAATCTTCTTCCCTTTTCCCTTCCAGATCATTACCTCTTACTTATTCCTTTCCCCATCCATACATACTCATCCAGAAAGACGTAAAACTAGTCTGCCAGCATAACAAATTACTACTCTACCTATTCTCCCTGTCAGCATCTGAAAAAGCAGTGCCACATTGCAATGTAATGCACAGCCAGGACTTATGGCAATTCACTTGGGGGGGGGGGGGGGGGGGGGGGGGGGGGGGGGGGGGGGGGGGGGGGAGAGACCTGTATAACAAAAATAAGCAGCTCCAGTTAAAAAAAAAAAAAGAAAGGATAGGGAGGGTAGGAATTGTCCCAGAGGGAATTGCCCTAGGTGGGATTTGTCCAAGTGGCTACTCGCTGGATACCCCTAAAGGGGAAGTGGAGGGATTTCAATTTAGCTCATGGCTTTACAGTAGTAGCTCAAAGTGAGTTACACTCAGGTTCTATAAATACTGCTCTGTCCCGCAATGGAGTGTTATGGGACTTGCTCAAGATTACAAGAAGCATCAGTGGAATTTGAAGCTAGGTCAAGAACCAGGAAAGCTAGCTTGTCAAAACAGAGTACAGCAGTTGTTCCAAACTTCTCCCCAGCCAGTTTGGGTTTCAGGATATCCACAATGAACATTTGTGAGAGACTGACTAGGGGTGCCGTAGGATAGGTTTGGGAACCAATACTGTACAGTGTTTTGAACAAGTTGGCTTTGTCTGGGGAAAAGAGTAGAAGGGAGAAGTAGCTTCCCTATTGGGGTTGCTTCTCTATCACTCTCCCCCTTAACCTATAAAATAAACACACATAAAAAGGTTAAAAAAAAAAACCCCATACACACCATAACAGGACTACATCCAGACCAAGATAAATAACAGCTATTCACCATTCTCACATTTATCTCCATCTCAAATATACCCCTACTATGAAGTCCGCCTATACTCCCAACTCAATAAACAAAACCACGGCTCCACCTTACTTTCTAAACAGCAGATAATGAATACCAAAAGCCCCTTCTGGGAACAGACTACTAGATGCTGTGACAGCCCAGTCTTCTGGCCACTTGCTGGAAAGAGACACAGGTCCTCTGGCTATACAGCCTTTATAGAGGAACAAAGTTAGAGCAGTAGATTTTTCTGTCTTCAACTGCTGACAGAAGGTAATAATGTACTGCTAGGGCAAGATACCTAGGAATGCTGCATTATTCTGGCTGAATTTTCCCTGTAAATATTATCTAGTATCAGTCAAACCTTCTACGAACCTTTGCACTCAGTTTTTTTTTTTTTTAGCACTAAACAGGTTTCACCCCCCACCCCCATAAGATGCCACTAACCTCTCAATTCATTTACACTGATAACTGCAGGTAGGCCTGTTCTTATATTCTTTACCTTGTGGTAAAGAGTGGTTACTTCTCATTGAAACTTTTAAAAGTTAGCTTCCCCATAGTGCAACACAGTCCTCAAATAAGTATGTTTTGCTGCTGCCCAAGACATCATTGTGGATGCTTTATTAACTTGTATAAATATATATCAGGCTGCCTGAAAGGAACACATCTAGGATTTATAGTCTGCGAGCAAGAGAGAAAAAAAACATGTTAAATATAATTTCTTTTGTATTAAAAAGGTAAGAAGTCGGACATCACCCACATTTAAGCTGCATAAGAAAGCTTGTGCTGCTTGGTCTCATCCTGCTCTATTCAGCATCTAGCTCTCAGGCAGTCGCCTACTCCTGCACCCCTGCAAACTAACACTGTATTCAGGAGAACTGGCAGAACTAACTCAAATACAATAGAATTTTGTGTGTCCTATTAAGACAGTGATTCCCAAACCTATGCTGGAGGAACCTCAGCCAGTCAGGCTTTCAGGATATCCACAATGAATATGCATGAGAGAAATGTGCATGGAATGGATTCAGTGTATGCAAATCGATCTCGTGCATAGTCATTGTGGATATCCTGAAAACCTGACTTTGGCTGGGGCTCCCTAACAACAGGTGTGGGAATCACTGAGTTTAAGTTCTGCCATGTGCATGCAGTATTTAAGTATGCATTATCTTTTATGTGAGTCTAATTGCATTCAAAAGCCAAAGCCAGGCTTAAGTTTAAGTTTGCTGCATTCTTAAAGTCACATGAATGTTTTCTCTTGGATAATCCTTCAGAGAAGGAAGGAAAGCGGCTTTATTTTTAAAGTGCTTAAAAAGCATTATCCCACATGATGACTTTCAGACCTGCTTAGCGTGAATGGGCTCAAAAAGCCAAGGATTAGGTTATGAAAACTCCATACCCCCCCCCCCCCCCCCCCCGATCATAGGGCTGCTCATGGCACCAGCATGCGATCAGAAGAGCAACAGCTGGGTGAACCTTAAAAGGGATGAGAGTAAAGGACAGATGTGAAAACTCAAAACTGCTTAACCCAATGCTACTCTCGTCTCCATCATCCGCTGGCCTCCATTCTCCACATTCCTTGAAATCCCCCATTCCATCTACTTACATTGCTTCTGACTGTGGGATCAGAAGAATGTGGGTCCGCGGAATCTTAGCGGAGATTGGGTGGCGACGCCGGTAATTGGGAAACAAAATGGGAGCTGGGCCGACTTCTACGGTCTATGCCCTGAGAAAGGCAAGGACATATCAAACTCAGGTATAAAGTATCACATACCATGTAAAATGAGTTTATCTTGTTGGGCAGACTGGATGGACAGTGCAGGTCTTTATCTGCCACCATTTACTACGTTACTATGTAATACAGCAGCTCTGGGGAGGCAAGGAACAGCCTGGTATCAAGGGATGAAAGAAGCAGAAGAAACTGCAGCTAAACTCAAAATAACGTGAAATAAAATAAAAATGAACCGTGTATTCCCAAAACCTAAATAATGAAAATGTTTGTAAAACAATGTGAAAACAGAATACACCCTCCCCCCCCCCCCCCAAAAAAAAAAAAAAAACAATAGCAGGTCCCACATAGCTAACATTAAGGGTTCCTTTTATGGAGGTGTGCTAATCGATATAAGAACATGCTAATGAATTAAGTGTGCTTTAGGGGGTCATGGAGCCCACTGGTGTACAATAGCATGTGCTAATCATTAGCGCACCTTAGTAAAAGGACTCCTAAATGTTTTTGTTCTTGCTTTTGAACAGTATGTATAAGTCGTTGGTGAGGCCCCACCTGGAGTATTGTATTCAGTTTTGGAGGCCGTATCTTGTTAAGGATGTAAAAAGAATTGAAGCGGTGCAAGAAAAGCTACGAGAATGGTATGGGATTTGCGTTACAAGACGTATGAGGAGAGACTTGCTGAACTAAACATGTATACTCTGGAGGAAAGGAGAAACAGGGGTGATATGATACAGACGTTCAAATATTTGAAAGGTATTAATCCGCAAACGAACCTTTTCCGGAGATGGGAAGGCGGTAGAACGAGAGGACATGAAATGAGATTGAAGGGGGGCAGACTCAAGAAAAATGTCAGGAAGTATTTTTTCACGGAGAGAGAGTAGTGGATGCTTGGAATGCCCATCCGCGGGAGGTGGTGGAGATGAAAACGGTAACAGAATTCAAACGTGTGGGATAAACATAAAGGAATCCTGTTCAGGAGGAATGGATCCTCAAGAGCTTAGCCGAGATTGGGTGGCAGAGCCAGTGGTGGGAGGCAGGGATAGTGCTGGGCAGACTTATACGGTCTGTGCCAGAGCCGGTGGTGGGAGGCGGGGATAGTGCTGGGCAGACTTATACGGTCTGTGCCAGAGCCGGTGGTGGGAGGCAGGGATAGTGCTGGGCAGACTTATACGGTCTGTGCCAGAGCCGGTGGTGGGAGGCGGGGATAGTGCTGGGCAGACTTATACGGTCTGTGCCATGAAGAGGACAGGTACAAATCAAAGCAAATCAAAGTAGGGTATACACAAAAAGTAGCACATATAAGTTTATCTTGTTGGGCAGACTCGATGGACCGTGAAGGTCTTTTTCTGCCGTCATCTACTATGTTACTATGTATGCTTGCTCGCTTCATCTCTGACATTAATCACTGGTCCCAAAGTAAAGACAATTTAAAGATCAGACTGTCCATGTGTACCTAGAGTAGGGCTGCTTAACCTCATATAAAACAAACAGGTCAAACGTAATATTTGGCATACAATGGCTGTAATTTAAATAAAACCAGCAGCCGTCCAGGGCCAAAGGTGACCATTTCTGTTCCAGACAGATTTAGAAAGGTCAGCCTAACCAGCTTCTCTAGAACTACCAAAGATGAAAAGGAAAAAAAAAACAATGCAGAACCAGTCACCTCACTTCCTGTGGTGAGCATGTGCTCTGCACCCAAAATGCCCCCCCCCCCCCCCCCAATCCAGCATGGTGTTACTGCTTAAAGAAACCTGCCAAGTTCAGGGAATGTACTGAGTAACCCACTAACCAAATACTGGGAGTGTTCCAATATTACCAAACTTCTCTGTCGCTCAGGAATAAAAGGCTCCTGAGGACCTACATCTGACTTTGGGTAGAGATAAAGGCTGGTTAAGTGAGAGCACCAAAGGAAGTAGTTGGTTTCTATTGGTTTTCTCTGAGCACCTAGAAATGACTGTGTGCTTTTAATTTCCTTAACCATGTGTCATTTTATTTCTAAAATTAATCTCCTCCAACTTACGTTTAGAGTAGTTTTGGCTGAAATTTGTAGACGCCAGCACATCTCGGTGTCTGCTATTAATGTCTTCTGGAGGGAGGAGTGGCCTAATGGTTATTGCAGCAGGCTTTGATCTTGGCAACCTGGGTTCGATTCCCATTGCAGCTTTTTGTGACCTTGAGCAAGACACTTAACTCTCCATTGCCCCAGGTACAAAAAAAAAACCAAAACAACAACTTTAAGCTTGTGCGCCCTCTAGAGACACAGAAAGTACCTGCATATAGTACTGTTAAGATCCTAGTCAAAATTAATTTTTCTGGAATTGGTCTTCTGCAGATCTTCCTCCCAAACTTTCTATACATCCTCACTACAGCTTTTTACAGTTGCTACAGCTTACAGAGAAATGTCTCAATTGCCAGAATGAAGAGAAACATAAAAGGGCCAAGATCGGCTTGCAATTCTAATGATATTTACTTCCTCCTCCCCCCCGACTCCATGATGTCTGATATACATCTACCTCATGTTGTATCGCTCCATGGTGCGACCGCACCTGGAGTATTGTGTTCAGTACTGGTCTCCGTATCTCAAAAAAGATATAGTAGAATTGGAAAAGGTACAGCGAAGGGCGACGAAAATGATAGTGGGGATGGGACGACTTTCCTATGAAGAGAGGCTGAGAAGGCTAGGGCTTTTCAGCTTGGAGAAGAGACGGCTGAGGGGAGATATGATAGAAGTGTATAAAATAATGAGTGGAATGGATCGGGTGGATGTGAAGCGACTGTTCACGCTATCCAAAATACTAGGACTAGAGGGCATGAGTTGAAGCTACAGTGTGGTAAATTTAAAACGAATCGGAGAAAATTTTTCTTCACCCAACGTGTAATTAGACTCTGGAATTCGTTTCCGGAGAACGTGGTACGGCGGTTAGCTTGACGGAGTTTAAAAAGGGGTTAGATAGATTCCTAAAGGACAAGTCCATAGACCGCTATTAAATGGACTTGGAAAAAATTCCGCATTTTTAGGTATAACTTGTCTGGAATGTTTTTTACGTTTGGGGAGCGTGCCAGGTGCCCTTGACCTGGATTGGCCACTGTCGGTGACAGGATGCTGGGCTAGATGGACCTTTGGTCTTTCCCAGTATGGCACTACTTATGTACTTATGTGACCACAACACAATCTTGTATTTGTTATCAACCGTAATGGCAAACGCCTTTACGATACTTTGTAAGCCACATTGAGACTGCAAATAGGTGGGAAAATGTGGGGTATAAATGTAACAAATAAATAAATAAAATAAATAAATATTACTGTTTCGTGGAATTGTCTGGCCCGTTGTAACGAACTCTATTGAAAATTATTATAAAGACCTTGTCAAATTAAAGAAAAGAAAGAGAAGGAAAGGGGATTTCTGATGGGTGACGGGTGTAGGACATGACACACTTAAGGGAAAGAGCAGGACGCCACCATTCACTCCTCTTTCGATCCTTGATTGCTAAGATGTACAAGAATCACCCTGGGGATGTTCCAGGGAGAACATAAAGTGCAGCTGAGAAACATTAAGTTGAACTGCTGACACCATAAACAACAATCAGATCCACCAGTACCCTTCAAACATTTCAGAGAAATTTGTAAAACAAAATGATTTAAATCACTTGTCAAATTATTAAAAAAAAAAAATCATAAAAGTTGAGACAAACTAAAAAGAAAACCTCAGAATAACTACTAAAGACAAGAAAAAGGTCAGCAAGTAAGCTGCTGTTTTAGCAAGAAAAAAACTGCTGTATTAAAAAAGAAAGAAAAAAAAAAAAAAGCCAGTGTTCAACCCTATGACCATGAGGTACAAAAGTAGTAAGACAGACAAAAGACACAATAAATCAAGTTATTTCTAGTCTTCGCCAGTAGAAAGACAGGCAGGCAGGCATCAACAGCTGCAAAGTCAATGTTCCTGCCTATGATCCTCATGGATAACTCTGTCCAGCAGGTTATGACTGGCAGCTCTACTGCCTTCTTGTCCCTCGTGCAGGGCTCTCGTCACCACTGCTCTCCAGAGGAACTCCTTCCTTGCTCCTCTCTTTCCACCACTCAGCTGCATTTGTTCTGGATGTTCACTAGACTGGGGCTCGACGCCACACGCTTGGCTGAAAAGGAAGAGAAAAATGTTTGAGGGATGTATTTTCTGTATTACCTTTTCCAAGTCAATCTCAAGTTGAACTACAACTCAGGCAAGGAGGGTTTACAATCTGAATTTGAGCCGAGGCAATGGTCACAAGGCGTGCCAATGGGATCTGAACCCTGGCTTTCTCCATTTCTCAGCCCTAACCACTACACTACCTCCGCTGGCAGCTCTCCTAAGGTATTTCAGTTGTGGGGAAATAGGGGGAGTGTCCTTTGATGGACTGCTCCTTTTCTGGATCAGTGGATTCTTGGTAGCAAGAAGTGGGAGAGGAGTAGCCCTTGAAGTGTGGGGTACATGTGGAGGGAATTGACTTAGTAGCCCTCATCGACACAGGAAGTAACCAATCCCTGGTGTCGGAATCCCTAGCAAGGAAATTAGGGGTCGTGGAAAAGCTGGGAACTTCACTGCAATGGTACAGGTTTGGTGTGTATACTTGGATTCTAAACAGGAACCTAAATACAAGATAGATCTTATTTGGGAGGGGAAAACCCAGTCCTTAAGAGTAGCAATTGTACAGTGTTTCAATTGTATTCATAGACTTGCTATCCTGCCCACCAAGGGGATGTCTGGGCGGCTTACAGACTACATAGCATAAAGTAAGAGGAGGAAAAAGATAGAACTGGAATTAAAATAAAAAGGATGGAGGGGGATGGAACATTTCCCCCTAATTCTAGGCAGGGATTGGGAAGGAATGCAAGAGACCTTAACCCTGAAGGAGAGCTGGGTGTCCACTCGGTCGAGAGAATACCATGGGGAAGGGTCACCTTACTTTCAATTATAGGATAGTTTCCCCTTTTTGGTGACAGAGCCTGTTGGGATGTGATCCTTCCTTATGTGCTATTCAAATACAGGGAAGCGGTACAGGAATTGGTGGGGTTCTCACCCTTTGAATTAATGTTTGGGCGACAGCCTAGGAACCTGTTGGACATAAGTCAAGGAGGAATGGGTGGGGAGGACCCAAGAAGTGACCTGGGCTCCTGAATATGTACAGGAACTAAGAAAGAATTTAACACACGTCTGGGAAATAGCTAAAACCAACTTAGGCCAGGCCCAGGGAAGGCAAAAGAGTTACTATGACCAAAAGACAAGGGAACAGGAATTTAAAGTTCAAGACAAAGTTTTGGTACTTCTTCCTACCTCCCAAAATAAGTTACTAGCTCAGTGGAAGGGGCCCTTTGTAGTGACACGTCGAACTGGATCCTGGACATACGAAATAAGCCAAGGCTGAGGTAAGAAGCAGGTCTACCATGTCAAATTATTGAAGCCCTGGGTGGAGAGGGATGGGTTAATTACTGACGCAGGTATAGATGAAGGCGATGGGACCAGAGACAGGGGGAAGGAAGGAGGAACACCCCGTTAGGATGTTTCAAACGGCCCAAAAAGTGCAGTTGCAAGCTTTAGTACATTGGTTCAAAATGTCTTTTCCTCCTTACCAGGACATGGTCGAATTAGAATCCATCAGGTCATAACCCAACCGGACAGAGACTGTACCACTTACCCAAAGCTAAGCAAGAAGAGATAGAATGGGAAGTAGTGGAGATGCTACAGTTAGGGGTTATCACAGAATCCAACAGCGAGTGGGCCAGCCCCACAGTATTACTCCCGAAGCCGGACAGAAGTACTCTGTTTTGTGTTGATTTTAGGGAGGTAAATAGGGTTTCATATTTCAATGCGTACCCAATGCCCAGAATAGATGACTTGATAGAACAGCTGGGGGGGGGGGGGGGCAGTATCTGTTGACCCTTGACCTCACAAAAGTGTTTTGGCAGATCTCATTAGAGAAAAGCTCCTGGGACAAGACAGCATTTGTGACCCACCAAGGCCTGTATCAGTCCAGAATGCTCACATTTGAAAGGGTAATGAATGCCATACTTAAACCGCGTCAGGCGTATGCCAGGGCCTATTTAGATGATGTGTTAGTGTTCTCAGCCACGTGGGAGGCGCATTTGACCCCACTTGGGAGCAGTCTGTGAAGCCCTAAGACAGATTGGACTAATGGCCATCCCAAAGAAGTGTGCCTTGGGACAAATGGAGGTACAGTATCTTGGCCATTGTGTAGGAAAGGGAAAATCCATGGCTGTCAAGGTGGAGGCTACCCAGAAGGTGCCTAAGACAAAGAATAACTGAGGGCTTTCCTGGGATTAGTTGAGTATTACAGGAAATTTATACCTCGTTTCACAGAGCCAGCCACAGATTTAACCAGTATGCTATGTAATTCCCAGCCAAACAAACTAAAATGGGATAGGGTGGCTGACAAGGCCTTTGGCCATCTGAAAGAGGCCTTATGAAAAGAACCATTTTTCCTGGATGGGTAAAAGAACATTGAAAGTTGTGTTCATATGGTGAGAGCAGCATTAATATCTGATGATCCCCGAAGAAAATATTTTGCTACAGAGTATTACCTTGTTTAAACTGATATATAAAGAAGAGGAATAAAAATAAGAGTAGATGAAAGATTACGGTGGCTTGGGACAAGGACTATAGTACATATCTGCGATATAGCAACCAGGGGTTAGACAGTTTCCTAAAGGACAAGTCCATAAACCGCTACTAAATGGACTTGGGAAAAATCCACAATTCCAGGAATAACATGTATAGAATGTTTGTACGTTTGGGAAGCTCGCCAGGTGCCCTTGGCCTGGATTGGCCGCTGTCGTGGACAGGATGCTGGGCTCGATGGACCCTTGGTCTTTTCCCAGTGTGGCATTACTTATGTACTTATGAATTGCACACAAGGTGAGGTCACACCATGGAGCGATAGAGGCATTAGAATATTATTTGTCTTACTTTCTATCCCTTTCCTAATAATTCCTCGACTTGTTTGCTTTTCTGGATACCACTGCACACGGAGCAGATTTTGTGACGACACCTAGATCTTTTTCTTGGGTACCGACTCCTAAGGTAGAACCTACCATCAGGTAATTATGATTTGGGTTATTCTTCCCAACATGCATCACTGTGCATTTGTCCACATTAAATGTCATTTGCCATTTGGATGCATCAGTTTTCCAATTTCCTAAGGTCCTCCTGCAATTTTTCCACAGACCACGTGCGATTTAACAACTTTAAGCTAGCACAAAACTATTCAAAGTTAAATTGCATGTGGGCTGTGGAAAAATTGCAGGACCACCTTACGGAACGGGAAGACTGGTGCATCCAAATGGCAGACAGCTTTTAAGGTAGACAAGTGCAAAGTGAAGCACACTGGGAAGAATAACCCTAATCATCCTGAACAATACCTAAGGGGAAATGTTCTGCTCAGTGTGTGGTGACAGCCAAAGAAGCAAACAGAATTTTAGAAACCATTAGGAAAGGATTAGAAGATAAAATCAAAGAATATCATAATACCTCTGTACCACTCCATGGTGTGTGACTTCACCTTGAGTACTGCGTTCATTTCTGGTTGCCGTATGTCAAAAAAGATATAGCAGAGTTAGAAAAGGTTCATAGAAGAGCAACTAAAATGATAAAGGGGATGGGACTCCTCTCGTATGAGGAAAGGCTAAGTCTTCGGTTTAGAAAAGAGACTGCTAAGATATTTGATTGAGGTCTACAAAATCCTGAGTGGTTGAACAAGCAAACATGAATCGATTTTGTAGTCTTTCAAAAAGTACAGTGAGTATAAAGACTAGGAGACACTTCATGAAGTCACATAGTTTTTTTTTTTTCACTCAACGAATAGTTAATTTCTGGAACTCACTGCTAGAGCAAGCCGGTATAGGATGTTAATGCAGCTGGGTTAAAAAAAAAAAGAGGTTTGGAAAATTCTTGGAGGAAAAGTCCATAAACCATTATCAAGGTAAGCCTAGGGAAAGCCACTGCTTGTCCCGGAGATCTTCCTACTTTTTGGGACTTCTCCCAGGTACTTGTGACCTAACTGGCCACTGTTGGAAACAGGATACTGGGCTATATCGACCTTACGTCTGACCCAGCACAGCAACTGTAATGTTCTTATGTTCCCTTCTAACAAAAGAAAGGCTAAGTCTTTGGGTTCTTCCATAACTTCAAATCTCTGCTTAAAACCCACCTCTTTATTGCTGCGTTCCGCACCTAACTCTTACCGTTCAGTAAATCCAGACTGCCCCAATTTGACCGTTCACTTGTCTACTAGATTGTAAGCTCTTTTGAGCAGGGACTGTCCTTCTATGTAAATTGTACAGCGCTGCGTAACCCTAGTAGCGCTTTAGAAATGTTAAGTAGTAGTAGTAGTAACTTTCATAAAATCACCTCCCTACAAGAAGCCATTCTCCAATCTACTATTCTGAATACAAGCAGCAATGAATGTACGGCAAATACTTATTTTTGAAATTCTGAAATGACAGTCTTCTGGCTCCTCTTCTGCTTGGAGAAGCCTAATCGTTAAAGCAGCAGACTGAGAACCAGGGAAGTCAAGGTTTAAAACCCAGTAAGGTCCTTGTGGCCTTGGCCAAGTTATATAACCCTTCACTGCCTCAGCTACAAGATTGCATTGTAAGCCATGGGGACTGAGAAATATTGATTTGAATCTGCATGTAACTTGCCCCGAGCTTAAAAACAGTTTGCCCCAGGGCTCTAGAAGCCCTTCATCTGTGGCTGCTGGGGGTTTGTTTGCCTCATTTTTTTTTTAAATCCCAACACATGAACAATTTTCTGGCTGAGAGGCATGGATTATGTTTCCCAGTAGAAACCCAGTACAAGTATACTCTGAACCTAGTCATTCCCTCCTGTCTCCTCTGACCTGTGCTGCCATAAGGGCAGGAATTAAAATTGGAAACCAAAACAGGCATCTTTACTGATTGATAAAACACAGGCACCTCTATAATGAAACTGCTTACTTGTAACAGGGCTTCTACTACTACTACTTGACATTTCTAAAGCGCTACTAGGGTTAAAGCGCTGTACAATTTAAACATGGAAGGACAGTCCCTGCTCAAGGAGCTTACAATCTAAAGACAAGTGTAGAGTCCGTCTGATAAGGCAGATAGATTGGGGGGCATACTATATTTCTCGTGAGGTTAGGTGTCGAAAGCAGCATTGAAGAGGTGAGTTTTAAGCAGAGATTTGAAGATGGGTAGGGAGGGGCTTGGCGTAGGGGTTGAGGAAGATTGTTCCAAGCATAGGGTGAGGCAAGGCAGAATGAGCAGAGCCTGGAGTTGGCAGTGGTGGAGAAGGGAACTGAAAAGAGGGATTTGTCCTGTGAGCGGAGGTTACGGGCGGGAACATAGGGGGAGATGAGGGTAGAGAGGTAGTGAGGAGCTGCAGAACGGGTGCATTTGTAGGTAAGAAGGAGAATCTTGAATTGTATGCGGTATCTGATCGGAAGCCAGTGAAGTGACTTGAGGAGAGGGGTGATATGAGTATATCAGTTCTGGCGGAATATAAGACGTGCGGCAGCGTTCTGAACAGATTGAAGGGGGGGATAGATGGCTAAGTAGGAGGTCGGTGAGGAGTAAGTTGCAGTAGTCAAGGCGAGAGGTAATGAGAGCATGGACGAGAGTTCATGTGGTGTGCTCAGATAGGAAAGGGCGAATTTTGCTGATGTTGAAGAGGAAGAAGCGACAGGTCTTGGCAGTCTTGGCTTCTCAGTAAACAGCAGGATAAATGAGCCACACAAGGTGGCGAGGTCAAATACTGCTGAAATATTAGCTCTTGTAGAGCTCAGGGAAAAACTAAAAGTCTTTGAGTATGCGTTGGTTTCTGCGCATCTACATCTTTGCATCAGTATGCTAGGTGTAAATTTAAGGGCCCTCTTTGTACCCCAGAAATTCTACTATGTGGTGGGCCGCCTGCCTAAATCCTTTTGATATTCCATCCCAGTGATATGTCTCTTGTGTAGATACCAGAAGGCATAAGTCTAGGATACTGTCCATGACCATAGTCTTCTATCTATCAGGATCTAGGTAGATCTTTGTCCATTTAAGTTCCCATATATATATAGTATTAGAAATCTATGAAACTTAGTGTAAAGAGTGTGTGTGAGTTGTATGTGGCTTAGTTTTAAGTTAGAATGACAGGTAAAGAATTATTGGAAATAAAGACAGAGATAAATTTCAGAAAGAAGACTTTAATCTTACCAAGTTGTTCAATTAAGTACAGACATCAAACAGACTCCGGTTTCAGTCGCACAGGGCCTTGCCGTCTGAGCAAGCGTTGGGGAGAACTCCGAAACTAAGCCAAAATTTCCCTTCTTTTATACCCACAGCTCTCAATAGAAGTCAATTGTGAGGGGAACTTTTTTTTTCTAATATTTCTCAATTTCTGAGATCATACTTTCGCATCCGGCCACATGCGCATCTGTACCATCTGTCTTTCCGTTCTAGCTATTTCAAGAGATTGCCCCATATCCGTTAAAGTCAACATGTTTTTGGAACATTTAGTTTTTGTCGTTTACCAAAATATCTTTCTGTTAAGATACCAGTTTCACATCTTTCTTTAGTAATACCTTTCATAACATGTTATGATCTCAGTGCCATCTGATGGAAAATAAGTCCCACTTTAAAAACCTCATTTTATTCCTTTTGCCCATTTTTATTTCATTATAGGTGCTATATTCAATTAGAAAGTTGTACCTGGTTGTGTTAAGACCCATTGTTCAAACCTGCTTTTTGCAGATTCTCAAATATGACATCATTAGCTTGTTATTTGGCCTAGTCAGTACTTTTCAGTTGCTTTTGCCTGTATAGCTTAGCCCACCACTATTCCAGTGGTAAGTCTGAAGCCAGGCCACATATTAACATAGGTCTTACAGAGATTAGCTTCAACAAAGAGTGCTGGGAGGAATTAAGTGGCTGATTTCTCTTACTGTCCACAGAAAACCCCCATTACAGGTAATGGAGAAGGAGAAATTAGGTCTTACCTGATCATTTTCTTTCCATTAGTTCTTCACACTATTCCAGGACAAGTGGGTAGTTATGTCCATCGACCAGCAGGTGGAGATAGAGAATACAAAACTGAGCACCACTACATAGCTCCCTGCTAGCAGCTCAGCTCCTCAGTATCCATCCTCAAGCAAGGAAGAAAACACACCCAATCAGGAGCATGGTCAGCAATCAACATACCCAGCCCCAAGAACCATTCAAAGATAAGGTCCATGGAAAACAGGATACAAAGACAGTACATAGAGACACCAACAAAAGCATTGCAACACGGGAGGGCTCCTGGAATAGTGTGAAGAACTAATGGAAAAAAAATTATCAGGTAAGACCTAATTTCTCCTTCCATTACGTTCATTCCCACTATTCCAGGACAAGTGGGATGGTCAAAAGCTATCCCTACAAGGGTGGGAAGCCGAATCTGCCATACGCAGAACCGACGCCCCAAATGTAGCTGGTGCCTGAGTGGCACCAGCCATTCTACCATACTTACTGAAAGTATGCAGCGAAGTGTACGCCGCTGACCTACAGATAGCCATCAGAGAAGACAACAAAGCCTCCACCCAAGACGCAGCCACACGTCCAGGAGAGAGAGCCTTCAACCTAAGCGCCTCCCAGGATACAGGCTGAGACCACAGCCACCTTCACCCACTGGGCAAAGAAAGTCTTGTGCAACATGAGACCCCTTGCTGTTTACCAAACAGCCCAATAGGACCAAACGAATGGAGAAAACCATCGGGAACCATGAAATGCAAGATCACCCTGCTAAGACCAGAAGCTTCCAAAAAACAGACCGCTGACTACGGAAAAAGACCAACAAACACTAAGGCAAGAAGGATGGTACTGCCCCCAAGTGAGACCCCTGCGTCCGAAAAACGGATAAAGGGACCTTCCAAGAGAGAAAGAGACTGAAGTTGCGAGAAGCAACAGGTTGACAGAAACACCTCAAAGAACACCATGGACAAAGAGAGAACTAGACAGGTGCTTTAGCCAACTAAGCCAATGGTGCCACAGAACGAGGGCCACCTATCAACAGGCTCAAACGAGGAGTGCTGAAGTACCCGAAGGACCAGAAAAAGAACTCAGTCCAGAAGGAGCAGCTAAAGAAGACTCCTGCAAGCAGCCCTGAAAGTAAGCCAGAAAGTGTCCTAGAGAGGACGCAATGGCGGCCCAAAGCCTCACAGCACGCCAGACTTAGAAACACACTCTGGCAGACGCCGATGAGGAAGAGCGTTTCCCGGCCCAAAGCAGGGAAGCCACCACTGAAAGCGAATAACCTTTCTTCCTCAGCCAAGCCCTCTCCAGGGCCAGGCCGCAGGACCAAAGGAAAGAGGAGAGGGAACCTCTATGGCCTCTAGGCCCTGACAGAAAGACCTCAAAACCACAATGGCCTCCTAACCAGGAGCCTCACGAGATCTGCATACCATAGAAGACATGGCCAGGCTGGAGACCAGGATCACCCTGCCCCGAAGGTCTGCCACTCTCCCCCACAGCCAGCCTAAAATTGGCATGGGGGAAGGTATACGGAGGTCTCTCGCTCAGACACAACCATCGCAGGGGCGCATAGATCCCTAGAGTCCTATGCCTGGCAGTGGCTGAAGCACCGAGGAACCTAGACATAGGACTAGGCCACCAGCTGAAAACGGCTCGACCAACCGCTCCCTCTGCTGGAAACCAGAGTGTATCGACTGAGCAAGTCTGTCTCCATATTGAGGGACCCCGCAAACCAGCCAAAGGCACAACCGAAGTCTCACTGCACCGTCTGTTAACAAGCTGGATTCCCCTGCCAGCAGACTGCTAGGAGTCCCCCCTACGAGGCGAAAAAAGGCAACTACCGCAGGCAAGACCGAAAGGCCCAAATGGCGGCATTCCCAACAGTAGGGCAAAGGCTTCCAGAGCTCGGCTCACTGCACGCAGCTCCAGAGGATAGAGTGCCAATGCCCTCCTTGGAGAGCAAGAGCCCTGCACCAAGGAACCCCACCAAAGGGCACTCCCCAGTCCGAGAAGCTGGTATCCATAGACACCACCTCCCAAAGCAGGCTCGAGGAGGACCTTCCCAGGGTCAATGACTGGGGAAGCAGCAACCCCCTCATGCACTGACTGATAGTCAGACAGACAGCAAAAGAGCCAGATGCCACCGCCCTCTGAAACCTGAGGCCAGCGGCTGAGCAGGGCCCCCTAAAGCGGCCGTATGAGAGAAGAAAGAACCCCTTCCATGGCCGCTGCCATAGAACTAAGGACCTGCACAAAATACCAGGCCTGTGGCTGGTGACAAAGCCCCCCCCCCCCCCCCCCCCCCCGGAAGAGATCCCCACTGCTACAACTGTCTGCACAGGCCCTCGCGCCGACAAAATGGCTGCCATTCCCGCCTCCCTCTGAGGCGAAGTGCCGGGACGCTGAACTGGGGGCGCTCTGTGTGCGTGAGCCCCGACTCAACTCCTCCACTCGGGAACCGGACTGCACACCGTGCAGCAGCCCGAGGAGGAGCCCCACCTGCTGCGAGATGGGCAGCTCCTCGCACTTCCAGCAGGGGCTACCATGAATGAAGATTGTCACAACAAGGGAAAGCATGTGGCGCACTGCGCTACACACTCGCTTGTCTTTCGTGTGCTTTTTCTTTTTTTTAAACCGGAGTGCAGCACAACTCAACCATAAAGGTCTTTTTTTTTTTTTTTGGTGAGCAGACACAAATCGTTCCCAAGGATGTCCTGAGGCCCAAAGCACAGCAGAGAACACACTACCCCGGGGTCATGCTCCCAGGGGACACAGCCACCCCGTCACGGGAGGGCACAGCACCACCAGCCCGCCAAACTTACTGCGCTGCCTGCACCGTTCCTTATCTTCTGAAGCAGACTGGTTGCAGAGCAGGCTCCCATAAGAAAGCAGAACACTCCAGGGGGGAAAGCACAACAGGGAACCAGCACCACCAGGTATGTCTGCCCACTATGCTCAACTGGGAACCAGTTGACCAACTGGACCAGGAGCAATGCCTCAGAACAAGAGACAGAGGAAGTCTGTCCATCTACCTGCTGGAGATAGAAGATACTGAGGAGCTGAGCTGCCAGCAGGGAGCTATGTAGTGGTGTTCAGTTCAGTATTCTCTATCTCCACCTGCTGGTCGATGGACATAACTACCCACTTGTCCTGGAATAGTGGGAATGAACATAATGGAAAGTGACATTTGCTCAGTAAGAGAGAACTCAAGCTGAGCATAACGAAACCTGCTGGAGCGCAGAATTCTGCAGCCGCACAGAATTCAACATTTTTGTGCAGAATCTACGCTATGAGGGAAATTGATTGGCTGGCCTCCCCAGCCCACAGGAATGGCTTGCTGGCTCCCTCACCACACCAACCCACCCCCCTTTGAGCCTTGGTGGGCCCTCCCCAGGCCTGAGTATGCCCTGGTGGTCTAGAGGCCTCTTCAGGGCCAGGAAAGAACCCCACTCCTCCCTGCCAATAGCTCTGCTTTTTCAAAATGGCCACTGAGACTTCAAGCAGTAATCTTGTAAGACTGCCGCAGGAAGTTTTAGTGGCCATTAGGAAAAAGGGGCAGCACCGGTCCAGAGCAGCAAGCAGGAAAGAGTGGAGTTCTTTCCTGCCCCAAAGAGTACTCCCATGCAGCTCCTCCTGCTCCTACCTCACGGGTGAGTGCATGGGCGGCTGAAAAAAAAATATGGATGGCGTGTGGGTGGGTGGAGGGAGGAAGCTGTAAAAAAAAGGTGTATGCTATGTGTGGGTGCAGGGAAGGGCTGGAAAAATATATGGATGCTGGGAAAAATACAAATGGTATCTGTACAGGGGAGGCGGGCTGCAATATTGATTAAGTTATGACTAAAACCTGCAGATCTGCAAATTTTGTGTGCAGAATTTTGAATGCTTTTGCGCAGAATTCCAGCAGGAGTAAAGATAGTTCAAGACTATGGTCCCATAATGAGACTATATAGAGGTATAGTTTCAAAGCACTTAGCCTTCCAAAGTTCCATAGGTTTCTATGGAACTTTGGAAGGCTAAGTGCTTTGAAAATGAGCCCCAGTGTGGCTTTTAGTTTAAAATTGCAGTTGGGCAAGCCATTAATAATAGAAAGGCTTGTGAATTGAAGGAATTCTGAAAAAAAAACTCTTTTCCAGCCTCACCCGTTTCTTACGCTCCATGAAATATCCAGCCTCTTTCCTTCCCTACCCATCTCCTCAAGTGTCCAGCACAGCAACTTTCCTACCAGGAGCAGCGCTGCTAATACCCTCCACCTGGCCAGCTTCTGAGCAAAGGGAGAGTGGCTGGAAAGGGGTCTTCATTAGACACAAACACTCAAGGCCTGCTGCAGTTGCTAGTTTTGCCGCCCCTGAGGAAACGGAAAAGGCCTGGGATAAGAGGCTATTTTCTCTCAATGGAGGAAGGTGAATAATGGAGGGCCATAGGGATCTGTACTGGGATTGCTGCTATTTAACATATTGATAAATGAGTTGGAAATGAAAACAATGAGTGAGGTGATGATCACAGTTGCAGATGACACAAAACTATTCAAAGTTGTTAAATTGCATATGGACTGTGAGAAATTGCAGGAGGACCTTAGCAAGCTGGAAGACTGGGCATCCAAATGGCAGATGAAATTTAATGTGGACAAGTGCAAAGTGATGCAACATTGGGCATAAGTACATAAGTATTGCCCTATTGGGAAAGACCAAAGGTCCATCAAGCCCAGCATCCTGTTTCCAACAGTGGCCAATCCAGGTCACAAATACCCGGCAAGATCCCAAAAATGTACAAAACATTTTATACTGCTTATCCCAGAAATAGTGGATTTTCCCCAAGTCAATTTAATAACGGTCTATGGATTTTCCTTCAGGAAGCTGTTCAAACCTTTTTTAAACTCCGCTAAGCTAACCACCTTTACCACATTCTCTGGCAACGAATTCCAGAGTTTAATTACACGTTGAGTGAAGAATTTATAGCCACATGAGCACTTATTGCAGCTTAAAATGGCGTAATGCAGGACAAATGTCAAATTAGCGTACGTGAAAATCCATCTCTTCTCTACCTGGTTTCCTATCCCTGGTTACTTTAATATGCCTTTTCTGCCGTTTCTCTTTTCTGTATTTCTGTAAATGTTATTTGAAAGGTATTAATCCGCAAATAAACCTTTTCCGGAGATGGGAAGGCGGTAGAACGAGAGGGCATGAAATGAGATTGAAGGGGGGCAGACTCAAGAAGAATGTCAGGAAGTATTTTTTCACGGAGAGGGTGGTGGATGCTTGGAATGCCATCCCGCGGGAGGTGGTGGAGATCAAAATGGTAACAGAATTCAAACATGCATGGGATAAACATAAAGGAATCCTGTGCAGAAGGAAGGGATCCTCAGGAGCTTAGCCTAGAATGGGTGGCAGAGCTGGTGGTTGGGAGGCGGGGCTAGTGCTGGGCAGACTTATACGGTCTGTGCCAGAGCCGGTGGTGGGAGGCAGGGATAGTGCTGGGCAGACTTATACGGTCTGTGCCAGAGCCGGTGGTGGGAAGCGGGACTGGTGGTTGGGAGGCGGGGATAGTGCTGGGCAAACTTATATGGTCTGTGCTAGAGCTGGTGGTGGAAGGCGGGACTGGTAGTTGGGAGGCAGGGATAGTGCTGGGCAGACTTATAGGGTCTGTGCCAGAGCTGGTGGTTGGGAGGCGGGGATAGGGCTGGCCAGACTTATACGGTCTGTGCACTGAAGAGGACAGTACAAATAAAAAAGTAGCACATATGAATTTATCTTCTTGGGCAGACTGGATGGACCGTGCAGGTCTTTTTCTGCCTTCATCTACTATGTTTACTATATGTTATGTAAACCGCTTAGGTATCTGCTCTTATTCAAAGTTGTTAAATCGCATATGGACTGTGAGAAATTGCAGGAGGACCTTAATAATTTTGTATTGGGGAGACACATCAGATGGAGGAAGTGGGTATCTCTGAGCTAATCAGATCCATTAGTGTAGGCTAACTGGTTATCACAGGGTACCTACATAAGCCCTTACTACCTACGAAATAGATACGTTTTCATATGGATTTTTTTTTTTTTAATGGGCGTGTGCTAATGCAACTGGAAAAATCAGCCATTTTTACCACAGCTTAGTAAAAGGCCCCCTGAGAACAGTACAGAGATCAACAGATTGGAAAAACAAGGAACCGAGGTACTGGCACAGGGACATGGATGCGTATTTCTACTTCTTTCTGAGCTCAGACAGCAATTCCAGGTCAGCACCATCAGATGGCATCACCCACTTGTGTGGCTGCTCAAGGGAATCATCTCTACCAAGTTTACTTACGCTGAATGAGTTTACGTTTCTTCTGTTCAGAGTGGAGAAAGCTGCTGAGGTAGAAGACAACAGGCAGGAAGAGAACAAAAGCCGACACGGCGATGACAGGCACTGTATCTTTGCAGGGGACCGTGCAGAGGAAGGTCGTACTCCACAAACGCCGAGTGATATTAATCTGCAGTAGCAACAAGCAACAGTGATAAGTTACAGCGCTATGAGTCCCTAACCCAGAGAAGAGCTGCACTTTACCCTGTAACTCAATATTCCCGTCACATCTTTCAAAGTAGGAATCCTTTCTGCTTCGTCCAAATCTCTGTATTATTATTATTATTACTAGTAAAAAAGGCCCATTTCTGACACAAATGAAACGGGCGCTAGCAAGGTTTTCCTCATTTAGCAGTTGCCTGTGAGGTGCGATGCCCCCCCCCCTCCCGGCACCATCCCACCCACGGCGATGCATCCGGCCGCAGCCATCCGACCCACTGTGCCCATCGCACCCACCTTCACGTTGATTTGGCGGCGGGGGACCCGGAACCCCGCCACCACAAGTCCTGTGTGCTGACTATGGCGTCATCGTCGGCGTTGGTAGCTGTGCAGGGCGGAGTTCTGTGCGTCTGACGTCATGCATGTGCAGGACGTCAGACGCACAGAAGCCCTGCCTCCACAGGCTAGGAACGCCGAAGATGACGCCGTAGTGAGCAGACAGGGCTTGTGCTGGCGGGGTTTCGGGTCCCCCGCCGGCAAAGCAACGCGAAGGTGGGTGTCTCAGGAGGGGGTTGTTGCGGGGGGGGGGGTGCTGGAGGGGGGGGGGGGTCAACGAATCTGTGGGCAGGGCTTGTATTTTTTAAGGTTTGGTGCGGGGGGGGGGATGTTGGATGTGGGAACAGTGGTCTCCGGAGTCATTTGCACTCCGGAGCTTTGGAGGTGCGTCCCCTTTCCGCGGGTGGGTTGGCAGGGGGAGGAGTAGGGAAAAACGTACTCCTCCTCCTCCTCCCCCTGCGTGGGTGCGAACCGTTTGTTTAGTTGTTTTTTTTTTTTCCTGCCCTCGACGTCATGACGTTTGACGCGAGGGCGGGGCACGGGTCTGTGGGGTGGCTTCACCACCATGAATCCACGAACCGTTCTGGGAGACTGACTGACTTCAGTGACGTCAGTGTCCTCAGAACGTTTAAGTTGCTTTTTATTATAGTAGATTATTTTTTTTTACCAACAACTTCCTCCTGCTCTTTCTGGCTTTGGGCTCAACTGGCAGCAGTGCTGGGATCTTCCTTCAAAGCTACCCTTCCCCCACCCGGACCCCTGGTGCATGATCTCCAGCTGGGAACATGCACCAAGGCTCCTTCCAAAACCCTGCAATCAGAGCCCTACGCCAGGCTACTAGGTGTTACAGCTGCACTATGATTAGGGCAGTATTTTCAATCTTTTTCACCTCGCAGCACACTTACAAGGTGCACCACTGGAATCTAACCCATACCTGCCTGTCCCCGCTAAGATCCATTCCACCCCCACAAGTAATCTCCTCCATCCCCACCCATACCTGTAACCTTCAGAAGTAGTTAATTCGCTTAATTATGCAACTGAAATACAATAGAACACCAGTATACCTGCTACTGGGAAACTAGAACAACATGGACACAGATACCAGCAGAATCTTTCACCTCAGTTGCAAATACAGAGCAGGACTTTCACCTGATACAAAGACAAAAACTGAAAGCAGAGATACCAGACTCTGCATATCGTGCAACACTAGAGAAATAGAATACATCCTCCGGTACAGTACAAATAAATCCAACAGATGTAAATGCTCAACATCAATATAATTTGATTGCTAAGCTGAAAATAAAATCATTTTTCCTATCTTTGGTGATTTTATTATTCCAATTATCTTGTTCCCAATCTCTGGTTCTGCTTTCCTATATCTGTGCTCTTAACTCTGTTTCCAGGGCCTCCTTTCCATTTGCAATTTCTTTTCTAACCTCCTGCCCGATGTCTATTTGGTTCTGATCTTTCACATTCAGCTTCCTTCAATTTCTCTGCCTCCTTCTCATGATCTATCTTGTTTTCCCTCTCTCTTCCCTTCATGTGCAGCCCTGTCTCTCCTTTTCCCTCGCCTCCCACACACGTGCAGCCCGTCTCCCCTTTTCCCTCGCCTCCCACACACGTGCAGCCCCGTCTCCCCTTTTCCCTTGCCTCCCACACATGTGCAGCCCGTCTCCCCTTTACCCTTGCCTCCCACACACGTGCAGCCCGTCTCCCCTTTTCCCTTGCCTCCCACACACGTGCAGCCCGTCTCCCCTTTACCCTTGCCTCCCACACACGTGCAGCCCCGTCTCCCCTTTTCCCTTGCCTCCCACACATGTGCAGCCCGTCTCCCCTTTTCCCTTGCCTCCCACACACGTGCAGCCCGTCTCCCCTTTTCCCTTGCCTCCCACACACGTGCAGCCCGTCTCCCCTTTTCCTTGCCTCCCACACACGTGCAAGCCCGTCTCCCCTTTTCCCTTGCCTCCCACACACGGGCAGCCCGTCTCCCCTTTTCCCTTGCCTCCCACCACACCGTGCAGCCCTCTCCCCTTTTCCCTTGCCTCCCACACACGTGCAGCCCGTCTCCCCTTTTCCCTTGCCCTCCCACACACGTGCAGCCCGTCTCCCCTTTTCCCTTGCCTCCCACACACGTGCCGCCCGTCTCCCCTTTTCCCTTGCCTCCCACACACGTGCCGCCCGTCTCCCCTTTCCCTTGCCTCCCACACACGTGCAGCCCGTCCCCCTTTTCCCTTGCCTCCCACACACGTGCAGCCCGTCCCCCTTTTCCCTTGCCTCCCACACACGTGCAGCCCGTCTCCCCTTTTCCTTGCCTCCCACACACGTGCAGCCCGTCTCCCCTTTTCCCTTGCCTCCCACACACGTGCAGCCCGTCTCCCCTTTTCCCTTGCCTCCCACACACGTGCCGCCCGTCTCCCCTTTTCCCTTGCCTCCCACACACGTGCAGCCCTCCCCCCTTTTCCCTTGCCTCCCACACACGTGCAGCCCGTCTCCCCTTTTCCCTTGCCTCCCACACACGTGCAGCCCGTCTCCCCTTTTCCCTTGCCTCCCACACACGTGCAGCCCGTCTCCCCCTTTTCCCTTGCCTCCCACACACGTGCAGCCCGTCTCCCCTTTTCCCTTGCCTCCCACACACGTGCCGCCCGTCTCCCCTTTTCCCTTGCCTCCCACACACGTGCAGCCCGTCCCCCTTTTCCCTTGCCTCCCACACACGTGCAGCCCGTCCCCCTTTTCCCTTGCCTCCCACACACGTGCAGCCCGTCTCCCCTTTTCCCTTGCCTCCCACACACGTGCAGCCCGTCTCCCCTTTTCCCTTGCCTCCCACACACTTGCAGCCCATTTCCCCCTTTCCCTTCCCTCCCACATATCTCCAACCTGTCTCCTCTCTCCCTCGGGTCTAATCTCCTCTCTTACCTTCCTCCACCCACTCCTCAGGCCTCTCTCTCCTCTCTGCTCCAATTCTTTCGAAGTCTGTGTTGCCAGCAGCTTTAGAACATGGCTTCCTCTGGCCAATCTGAGGCTTTCCCTCTGCCTTGTCCCTCCCACATGGCAAATGGAAGTCTCAACATAAGGAAGGACCCTGGGGCTGGTCAGAGGAAGGCCTGTTCTAATTCCTGCCAGCAACTACAAAGTTTGAAGATCGCGGTGCAAAGGAGATAGACCCAAGGGATGGGAGGAAGAGATCATAGGCATTGCGCAATTTGACTGGGTATCTGCAGGGGAATCCCGGACTCCCCGTGGAAAACTTGGGGAGGAGGTGTGTTGCAGCACACTGGCTGAAAAATTCTGGATTAGGGTTACCATGTTTGCAGAGACAAAAAAAAGGGCACAAAAAAATAAAACGGTTGCTACTTTTGTTAAAGATATTTAATAGTAGCAAACGTGTAATTGGCTTTTAGTTAATGAACACACATCAAACAGAGACTGACTTACAGCACAGCAGTAGACAATCTACTTTTCAAAAACTTCCAGATTTGAGTTTAAGTCCAAGCCCAACCATACTTAGAAGAACGGACATCCCTCAATGACTTTGGCTGGCTTCTGAGATACATGTGAAAGTTTTTGCATGACATATGCTTAAAGTTCTGTGGCAAGAACAAAATTCCTTTGACAGATTCAACCAGCAGCGAACAGAGTGGAGATCAGCAATGCCGTTCTCTCTCTTTAGCACCCCCATGACTAATAGGCCAGAGCTGGTTTCTCTCATTATGTGGGTAGATGTGTTGGTCGTAGGAACATAAAAAAAAGAAGGCACACGACAAGCCCTATTTTCAGTCAATGGTACTAAATTTTCTTTAGATCTACAGTCGAAAATACTGGGAGTTGAACTGGATAATCTCTTAACATTGAATAGCATGAATCAATTACCCTGAAGATCTATATTACTAGATAGCTTAGAGCTGTAAAAAACAACAACAACAACACACTTTTCTGTCGGGTCCTTCAGAGTGTTTGTTCAGTGGCTCGTACTAGCCAGATTTGACTAATGCAATTTGGTTCTTACTGGTTGCTCTACAAAACTAATCAACCGACTGCAGATAACGCAGAATATGGCAGTTAGATTGATTTTCAGGTTGTCACAATATGATTCAGTTACAGAATATTATTTATAACTAAATTGGTTGCCTATTAAGGAATGTATTCATTTTAAGGTATGCATAAAGGTGTTTAAGATTTTATCTGGTACGGCTCCTCTTTACATGACAGACGTGGGCATTTTCAATATGACGTCTAACTCCTTTGGACGTTTTGCACAACCCAGCACCACACAAACCGCAACAAAACTACGACAGAATTTCCTTCTATTTAAATTGCAACCTGCAGTAAACAGCCTGCTGACTCTTGACACACGAAAGCCACATTGAACCTACCAACAGGTGGGAAAATGTAGGATACAACTGCATAAATAAAAATGTCTAAAATCTGAATAGGAAAGAGGTTATTTTCAAAATAAGAAAAACATCTTTTTTTAAATGCCATTTCAAACAAGGTTTTGTGCTTTGTTCGTTTGTATTTTGGAGGTTTTTTTTTTTTTTTTTTAACCATTTTCAGAACAAAAATGTCCAAGTGAAAAACGGATAAAATCAAACCATTGGGATGTAGGAGGGACCAACATTTTTAGTAGCCTGGTCCCTCAGACATCCCCAGCAGAGCAATGAGGCACCTCAGGAGGCACTGCAGTGGACTTCAAATAAATGCTCCCAGGTACACATCTCACCATTGCTCCCTTATCTTGTCTGCTGAGCCCCCCCCCCCAAAAAAAAAAAAAACCCACTACCCCCAACTGTACACCACTACAATAGCATTTATGGGTGAAGGGGGCACCTATATGTAGGTACAGTGGGTTTCTGCTGAATTTAAAAGTGCTCACAGTTTCCTCCACAAGTGTAACAGGTGGGGGGGTATGAGCCTGGGTCCACCTGTCTGCAGTGCACTGAATCCACCACTGCACTACTTTAGGGACCTGCATGCTGCTGTAATGGACCTAATATCTGAGGCTGGCATAGAGGCTGGTAAGTAATGTTTTAAATCGCTTTTTTAGGGGGTGGGAGGAGAGGGCAACCCTGATTCCCTCCAGTGGTCATCTGGTCATCTAGGGCACCTTGTTATAAAAACAGGTCTAACACGGCTTGTACTCCCTCTGCAATACCTTGTAACCCTATTACTATGTAAGCCGCATTGAACCTGCCTCGAGTGGGAAAGCGCGGGGAACAAATGTAACAAATAATAACAACAAATAGTCTTGGATGGTTTTGTTTTGTTCCATTATGGCTGAAAAATGTCCCAAGTCTTAGAATGCCCAAATTCCGCCCTTAACATGCCCCCCCCCCCCCCCCCCCCCCCCCCCCCACAAACACACCTTTGAAATTTAGACGCACTGCAAACAGCATAGAAAAATGTCTTAAAAATAGGTTTGACAATACCAATTTGGCTTCTTTATGCCACTTTATTAGACGTTTTTCTCTTTCGAAAACGAGCCCCTTAGTGACTTTGTTACATAGATTTATTACACGTAATCAATTTCTCTTGCAATTTCCAACTGCCATTACTTTGAAACCAGTTAAACACTTTTCTTTATCACTTTATTATCAAACAGTTTCAATATGGAATTCACTACCTTTGGCTCTATGATATTGTCAGCATTATTTAATATTTAAGAAGAATTTGAAAGTACACTGAAATTTTCCAGATTCATCACGGTACTCGTCAGGGGTGCCCTCTATCCCCCCATTAATTTTTGCTTTGACGTTGGAACCCCTAGCTCAAGCAGTCCGTGAATGTTCACGGGATCTGAGTGAGTGATCGGGAACACAAAATCTTACTTGATGCCGATGATATCCTCTTTACTTTATCAAAGCCGTTCCAATCGTTACCAGTGGTGCAGTGGCTTATGCTGCAGTACGATCGGCTTTCTGGTTTCACAATGTCTCTAAGTCAGAGCTCCTAAACCTTACGGTTTCTGACTCCCTGCTAGCGGTCCTGCGTGAGCGCTTTTCACTTCACTGGGCATCCCAGGGTATTCGTTGTTTGGGGATGCATATCCCCGTGGATTTGGACTGGTTGTTTAGTTTGAATTACGCCCTCCCCCCCCCCCCCCCCCCATTACTCACTAAAGTCCTGGAAGATTTAAATTGTTGGGGTGGTCTACACATTTCTTGGGTGGGTCGAATTAGAGCTGTCAAAACGAATGTCCTTCCAGGATTTCTCTATTTGTTTACCTCTCTTCCATTGCCTGTTCCAAAAGGGTTTTTGGTTAAATTACAGCGGCGTTTCATTACACTTGGCAGGATAAGCCACCTCTTGTGCACTGGAATCAAATCTATGTAGGAAGGGCACAGGGAGGTAGGAGTACCTGATTTTGCTAGATATTATCGAGCAGCCCAACTCACAGCCCTTTTCGATTGGCTTTATTTCTCCCACTAAGCGATGGTTGCAAATAGAGCAAGAGGTGATGAGCAGAACGCATTTACGCTATTTGCCGTGGTTACCATTGGCTCAATTGCACTCTCAGATTGGTGTTGAACCCTATGGTGCAGCATGCACACTTACTGAATGGCATTCAACTAGGTTAAGCATCGTTTTCAAAACAATGGTACTTTTTTAATACTCTCATTCTATATGCTCCAGGATTTGTGTCTCCAGCTTTAACAAGGGTGTTCCATGGGTGGGAAAAAAAAAAGGAGCTTCGGATCTTGGGCCAATTTTTAGTTCAGGAGTTCTATTATCCCCTTTGAGGTCTTGTGTGACAGATATGGGTTGCTTGAAACAGATTACTTTTTCTATTGACAATTACTGAATTTCATTCGTAGGAAAATTTTGCCAGACTGGAGTAGGTGTGATCAAGCCTTGCTGAAACTATTTTGGCTTGGGGTGGGCAAACGTTTGATATCTAGATTACATAAAGCATTGTCGTATAGCAGACCAATTCCTCAGCTCGATGAGCGTCGTTCGGAGGCATACTTGGGGGCACCCCTGTCTGACTCGCAATGGCAGTCGATTTACGCTCAACTTACAAAGGTTTCAATTGCTTCAAATTATGTAGATCATGGTTATAAGTTACTATTGCAGTGGTATTATACCCCTGCACGTCTACGAAAGATTTTTGGGTTGGGTTCTGGCTTATGTTGGAAAGACTGCAACTCTGAGGGCACTTTTGAACATGTTTGGTGGACCTGTCCTAAAGTGCAGAGTTTTTGGGACACGGTTGCTCAATTTCTTCGTGCTTTGGTGGGGCTTCCATTTCCTTCTTCTATGCTTTCATGTTTACTTAGTGGGTCATCTCCTGCTGTGGACATTAATACTTCTCAGCTGGTTAATATGGTAGTCTCAGCTGCTCGCTTATGTTTGGCGTCGGCTTGGAGAGAGCCAGAGCTGCCTAGTAAAGAATACTTGCTGTTTAAACTTGATTACTTGTATGTGATGTCGAAATTAATGGTCCTCAAGTATGATCGAATGGATTCTCTCTCTGCAGTGTGAAAACCTTATCGGTGTCTGTGAGGTATTTCTTGACCTGTGGGTTTGCTCACTACACAGGGTAAAGATCTGTGAGTTAGTAAGGGGGGAGGTAGAGGGGTTTTTTTTCTTCGGGTTGTTATAAACATTTATTTTCCCATTGTATGGATGTTTTCTGGTTTGCATTCTGCTTGTTATGTTTTTGATGAGAATAAAGAATTTCAAAAAATAAACATACATTTGAAAATTGTTTTTTTCCCTCAGAGAGGATCTTAGATTTAGATACAAATACCTGTCCTCAGCTCTGTACACGTAACCATAATTCAAACAGCAAACAAAGGAAATTGACAACTCTACAACATGAAAGCTACACTGTGGCCTCTTGCATGCTCTAAACTGACTGTGGAAGAGGAACCCTACCTAGTAACAGCGAGTCACAGCATCATTTTGGAGTCTGCCACAATGGTACAGCCATAACTCACCACCTTATGAGCTGCTGAAACACCATGACCTCTCCTCACCATCGGTGGCTTCTACCCTCAGGAAGGACTCTGTTCTGAAGTCTTTAGCAGCGTACATTTAGGACTGATAAAGAATGCTAAACACGACTGACTTAAATTAGCTTCAAAAGTCATCACTGTGAAGTGGCTCACATGGATCTGCTAAGCCCTTTTGAGCACGTTGGATAGAAACCTACCAGATAACTTAGTGCCTAATCCTATCCCCATAATCTATAATCGTCTAGAAAACCCTGTACTAAGAAAAACCCTGATAGTAACGTCAGATACCTGCTAGACAATACCATTATATACCAACAGAACACTACTATGGTTTCAGACCAGAACTAAATGGCCAACATCTGACGGCCTAAAAAAAAAATTCAAACTTTTTGAAATTACCCAAACAAGTCTCCCTTTTGGAGTACAAATCTCAACTCACTCATGTCCCTGTCATTTATATCAACGCCAGGTTTGTGGGGAACAAGGCTCTGTTACTCAGGGATGTGCTAGAATCTTCTGATCTGGGCTGTTTATCTCAGAAACATGACTAACAGAAGCTGATGTGACTGTGTCACATCTATC
Organism: Microcaecilia unicolor; assembly: GCF_901765095.1. NCBI lineage: Eukaryota > Metazoa > Chordata > Amphibia > Gymnophiona > Siphonopidae > Microcaecilia > Microcaecilia unicolor. Next base: position 76,298 of record NW_021963305.1, on the reverse strand, counting down.
CACCCAGTTACGGTATTCTTCACTCTCCAAGACAGAGTAAAAAAGGACTTGCTCTTATATTTAAGATTTTTTTCCACATTGTCTTTAGTTAGTTCTGGGGTTTTCCCTGAACTGGAATATATGCTGCGCAAATTCTGCGATGATTCAAAAGAGGCAAATCAAATCATCCTTGGAACCTCGGACAAATTATTTCCTCTGCCATGTCCCAATTTTCTAGGATTATCTTCCTGGGAGACTTAAACCTACACTTGGAAAATTATGTGGACAACGTCCACAACTTCAAATCATTCCTAAAGGACTGTGAACTAGATATATTCTCCAAGGGTGCAACTCATGAAAAAGGCCATAAGTTAGACTTCATGACTTCTTATCCTGATAGCTTGATCAGTTCATTCAAATGGAAGCCAGTACCACGGTCTGACCACTTCCAACTGGATTTCACCATTGATACATGTATGTCAAGCGTAACAAGGCACAAGTCCTCCAAATTCACCTCCATCAGAGGTAAAATCAATGAGGTCACTTTCTGGTCTGAGCTAACAGATTCCCTCACTAACTCATCTCTTACACATGGATTGATCAAATCTCGCTGAGATACCAAGTTGAAAGCCATACTAGACAAAATTGCTGCATTTACCACTAGGTCAAGACATCCAGAAATTCATCATGGTTTACACAGGAACTATCCATCCTACAAAGGGAATGTCAACACCTTGAAAAGCAATGGAGAAAGAACAAAGATACTACTGATAAATCCAAATGGAAGTCAGCCTTCCGACACTATCAGTAGTATCTTTGTTCTTTCTCCATTGTAACGTGCTCAAAAGGGCTTAGCACATCCATGTGAGCCACTTCACAGTGATGACTTTTGAAGCTAATTTAAGTCAGTCGTGTTTAGCATTCTTTATCAGTCCTAAATGTACGCTGCTAAAGACTTCAGAACAGAGTCCTTCCTGAGGGTAGAAGCCATCGATGGTGAGGAGAGGTCATGGTGTTTCAGCAGCTCATAAGGTGGGGAGGTATGGATTCACCATTGTGGCAGACTCCAAAATGATGCTGTGACTCGCTGTTACTAGGTAGGGTTCCTCTTTCAAGCTGCCATTCTTCCATAGTCAAGTCGTGCAGCAATAAGGAGAGTTTAGAGCATTCAAGAGGCCACAGTGTAGCTTTCATGTTGTACAGTTGTCAATTTCCTTTGTTTGCTGTTTGAATTATGGTTACGTGTACAGAGCTGAGGACAAGTATTTGTATCTAAATCTAAGATCCTCTCTGAGGGAAAAAAACAATTTTCAAATGTATGTTTATTTATTTTTTAAAATTCTTTATTCTCATCAAAAACATATATAACAGGCAGAATGCAAACCAGAAAACATCCATACAATGGGTAAATAAATGTTTATAACCCGAACCCCCCCCCCCCCCAAAAAAAAAAAAACCCCTCTACCTCCCCCCTTACTAACTCACAGATCTTTATCCTGTGTAGTAAGCAAACCCACAAAAGTATCAGAAGTCAAGAAATACCTCGCAGACACCGATAAGGTTTTCACACTGCAGAGAAAGAATCCATTCAATCATACTTGAGGACCATTAATTTCGACATCACATACAAGTAAATTGCCCTTGCCCCTCCCAGGCAGACTGGGACAAAGTTAAGGCAGGCACTTACCGCATCTTCCAGGTCAATGCACAGGGTGCTCCCTGTTTCCAGCTGACCATATAATGCATTCAGGCTTCTGTAAGTATCGCTACAGTTCCTGCAAACTTGTGAATAGTTCCCTGGTTGTGATGGGATAATTGTCTGCCCCTGAAATTACAAAGTGTGCAGACTTAAGATTTCAAAGATTAATATGCAGTGATCATCATAGCAGGAACAACAGTACCTAAAATTGCTTAAGATAAATTAGCAACACTGTGGAGATATAAAGAAAGCAAAAATCAGAATTCAAAACATTTAGACAGAATCCAGCACAATTCTACAAAGAACATTAATGCAAGTAAACTACCGACCCAAAGAGAAACAGAAAAAAATGTTCTGATGAAATATGAGTATCAAGTAAACCACTACAAAGAAAGAGAAGGGCTCTCTCGCATACAAATGAAAATTGAAAAGGGAAAACATCAATGTTCTCTTAATCAGCATTACACTCCAATCTTCCAGTGCTACGCTTGATTTTAAAGATAAATTACATATTACTAACAATACTTCTGCAAGTTCATTTTTAAAATGCTATCAGTACTCTGGGATGAATACTATCCAGTCCAGAAGATTTGCTACTCTTCAATTTGTCAAATTGTGCCATTACATCCTCCAGGTAACATAACATAGTAGATGACGGCAGAAAAAGACCTGCACGGTCCATCCAGTCTACCCAACAAGATAACTCATATGTGCTACTTTTTGTGTATACCTTACCTTGATTTGTACCTGTGCTCTTCAGGGCACAGACCGTATAAGTCTGCCCAGTATTATCCCCGCCTCCCAACCACCAGCGCCGCCTCCCAACCACCGGCTCTGGCACAGACCGTATAAGTCTGCCCAGCACTATCCCCGCCTCCCAACCACCGGCTCTGGCACAGACCGTATAAGTCTGCCCAGCACTATCCCTGCCTCCCTACCACCAGTCCCGCTTCCCACAACCGGCTCTGGCACAGACTGTATAAGTCTGCCCAGCACTATCTCCGCCTCCCAACCACCAGCCCCGCCTCCCGATCTTGACTAAGCTCCTGAGGATCCATTCCTTCTGCACAGGATTCCTTTATGCTTATCCCACGCATGTTTGAATTCCGTTACCGTTTTCATTTCCACCACCTCCCGTGGGAGGGCATTCCAAGCATCCACTACTCTCTCCGTGAAAAAATACTTCCTAACATTTATAGAGATTTCATTCAGTTTCTCTGACTTATCAGCTTTGAATGCAATTTCTGGCACAGGTATCTCTCCCAAATCTTCCTTGATGAAGACCAAAGCAAAGAATTCATTTAATCTCTCTGCTATGGCTTTGTCTTCCCGATCGCCGCTTTTACCCCTCAGTCATCTAGCGGTCCAGCCAATTCAAAGAACCAAACTAAACCCCTGAACTGTGCAAAACAACTGAAACTCTTACCAGAACTGTACAAAATCTAACTCTCTCCCCATAATCACTTAAAATACTCTGTCATCGATGAACATCAACAATAGACCACTCTGTATTTCTCTTACTGGAATTGGCGATCACCATCACGGTACTATGTAAGCCACATTGAGCCTGCAAATAGGTGGGAAAATGTGGGATACAAATGCAACAAATACATTTTTTTTGCCAGCTTCTTGCCTTTAATATACCTAAAAAATATATTACTATGTGTTTTTGACTCCAACGCAATCTTTTTTTCAAAGTCCCTCTTTGCCTTCCTTATCAGTGCTTTGCATTTGACTTGCCATTCCTTATGCTGTTTCTTATTATTTCCATTTTCTGAAGGATTTTCTTTTAGCTCTAATAGCTTCCTTCACCTCACTTTTTAACCATGCCAGCTGTCGTTTGGTCTTCCGTCCTCCTTTTTTAATACGTGGAATATATTTAGCCTGGGCTTCTAGGATGGTGTTTTTGAACAGCATCCACGCCTGCTCCTTTAAGTTTTTTTTTTCACCGTTCTTTTCATTTTATCATAGTCTCCTTTTTTAAAGTTAAACGCTAACATATTGGATTTCCTGTTTATACTTATTCCAAAGCTAATATCAAATCTGACCATTATTATCTTGTTGCCCAGTTTGTTAGCCTCCCTAATTTCCGATAACATTTCTACATCCATCTGTTCATCCTGGCCATGTAATATGATAGAGATCTATAAAATAACGAGTGGAGTAGAACGGGTTTGTGAATCGTTTGTTTACTCTTTCAAAAAATACTAGGACTAGGGAGCATGTGATGAAGCTACAAATTTAATACGATTCGGAGAAAGGTTTTCTTCACTAAACATGTAATTAAACTCTGGAATTCGTTGCCAGAGAATGTGGTAAAGGCGGTTAGCTTAGCGGGGTTTTAAAAAGGGATGGTCGGCTTCCTAAAGGAAAAGTCCACTGATCATTATTAAATTGACTTGGGGAAAAACCACTGCTTATTTCTGGGATAAGCAGCATAAAATGTACTGAACTTTTTTGGGATCTTGCCAGGTATTTGTGACCTGGATTGGACACTGTTGGAAACAGGATACTGGGCTTGATGGACCTTTGGTCTGTCCCAGTGTGGCAATACTTATGTACCTGTATCGACACGGGTGTTATCTACTGACCCCAGGTACAAATGGAGAAACTGGACAAGGATCTCACAGAAGATATCCATAAGCTTGGTATGAAAGCTGAGGTGCTATTGCTGAGAGATTTCAACTTGCCTGATGTGGATTGGAACGTCCTGTGGGCAGAACTGGAGAGAAGTAGAGAGATAGCGGATGCCTGTCAAAGTGCTTTGCTTAGACAAATGGTGACAGAACCCAAGAGGGAAGGGTCGATGCTGGATCTAGTGCTCACAAATGGAGGCAGTGTTTCAAATGTTCAGGTGGGTGCCCACATAGGCAATAGCGATCGTCACATGATATGGCAAAAGATGCTGAGAATGCTTTATCTTCATTACTCTCCTCAGACAAATGTGCTAAACAATACTACTTTTCTGTGTTGACAGAAGAAAATATTGGAGAAGGACCACGGTTGGCTGATGAAGGTATATCTGGAAATGGAGTGTTCACAGAAGAAAGCATTTATAAGCAGCTTGAGAATCTAGCAGTGGACAAAAGGTTTGGGGCTGGCTGGATGGGATACATCTCAGGACACTGATGCAGCTCAGAGAAGTCCTAACAGGACCGCTTAAGGATTTAATAGATCTTTAGAGCAGGGAGAGGTTCCACGGGATTGGTGATGAACGAATGTGGTCTCTCATCAAAAAAGCGAGGACAGGGAAGAAGTGGGATACTACAGGCTGGTAAGCCTCACGTCAGTGGTAGGAAAAATAATGGAGTCGCTCATGAAGGAAAAGATAGTTAACTTTCCAGAAACCAACGGGTTACAGGATTCAAGGCAACATGGCTTTACCAAAGGAAAATCCTGCCAAACCAATCTGATTGACTTCTTTGACTGGGTGACCAAAAAACTGGATGAAGGGACATGCACTAGATGTAATCTACTTGGATTTCAGGAAAGCCTTTGATACTGTCCCTCAAAGAAGACTCATGAATAAGCTGAGAGGACTGGATTTAGGACACAAAGTGGGGAAATGGACGGGAAACTGGTTGACCGACAGACAACAGAGGTTGGTGGTAAATGGAATCCGCTCGGAAAAAAGGAAAGTCAGCAGTGAAGAGCCTCAGGGATAGGCACTGGGGCCAATTCAGTTTAATATATTTGTGAGAGACACTGCTGAAGGGTTAGAAGGAAGTCTGCCTTTTTGCAGATGACACGAAGATAGCCAATAGAGTGGATACCTTGGAAGGTGTAGAAACCATGAGAAGACTGGTCAAAGGTCTGGCAATTAAAATTGAATGCTAAAAAGTGCAGTGATGCAATTGGGATGCAAAAATCCAAAAGTGATGTACCAGATAGGAGGGGAGAGATTGGTAAGCTCAGTTCATGAGAGGGACCTTGGGTGATGGTATCTGAGGATCTCAATGCAACAAGGCAGCAGCAGCAGCCAGAAGGATGCTAGGCTGCATAGAGAGGGGTATAACCAGTAGAAGAAAGGAGGTGTTGATGTCCCTGTATAAATCGTTGGTGAGGCCTCACTTGGAATACTATGTTCAATTTTTGGAGGCCGTATATTGCTAAAGATGTAAAAAGGCTGGAAGCATTTCAAAGAAAAGCGACAAACACGTTATGCGGTTTGGTAGGAAGACATCCGAGGAGAGACTTGATGACTTCAACATGTATACCCTATTCTCAGGGCATAGACCGTAGAAGTCTGCCCAGCGCCGGTTTTGTTTCCCAATTACTGGTGTCGCCAGCCAATCTCCGCTAAGATTCCGTGGATCCATTCCTTCTAAACAGGATTCCTTTGTGTTTATCCCATGCATGTTTGAATTCCATTATCGTTTTCATCTCCACCACCTCCTGCGGGAGGGCATTCCAAGCATCCACCACCCTCTCCGTGAAAAAATAATTCCTGACTTTACTCTCGAGTCTGCCCCCCTTCAACCTCAATTCATGTCCTCTAGTTGTACCAACTTTCCGTCTCCGGAAAAGGTTTGTTTGCGGATTAATACCTTTCAAATATTTGAACGTCAAATATTTGCCCCGAAGGAAGTCCGTTAGGCCTACAAAAAAAATTCTCTCCTGTGCAACTGTTTAATTATGTTTATTTCTGCTACACAAGAGAATGACTTACCTGAAGGTTGTGCTCAAAACACACTATTAATGCATCAAATAAGTCCAGGAAGGCTATGGTACTGTTCAGTATCTCTCCTCCATCCTTCTGGAAACATTCTGTCAAAGGCAAGAAAACAAAGACATTCCTAATTTATGTTCATTTCATATAGATTTTTCAAGTGTGCAGTACCACCTCATCGCCTAGAACTGAAACTAAGTTCGTGACTGCCATCAAGCTGTGACTTCTGTCACACACAGTCAGAAATCCCAATTAACTTCAACTACTGTTTCATCCCAGCGGTAAAAGGAAACACATGGCCTACGTTCACATTTGGCATCCTTCCAGGTCTTGTTGAAGAATTCTGTGAGGCTCAGGATCAGCTGCAGCCTGTCGGACCGCAGGAGGTTCGCTGCACAGCTGCTCTCCGACGTGTTCTGATGTGCAACAGAAAAAAAAAAAAAAGTAAAAAAGAGGAGTCACTACCAAAAAAGATTCAAGTTTAGCAGGAGAATCCCAAGGCTACAGGACCCACACCCAGTACATCCTTGAAAAGCACACATTATACAGCAGACAGGTTCAGTACTTGCTGAGCAAAGGACATAAAGGGACTCAATTATCACTAATTTGAAACCTGGGAGCAGCAGTGTGTTGTCAAGAATTCAACTGTAGTTACTGTCCATACCACACAACTTTTTGTATTTTTTTTTTACTGAATTAGGAGTATATCTAACGAAAGAGTATATCTTCCATTTACTTGCCTCAAGTTGAGATTAGAAATAGGATGGACGTTCTGATGGCAACATTTAAGAAGCTTCCTTAAGAAAGTTCAGGATCAACGGGGAAGCAAAGTATATACATCTCATTTATTTAGGTTTAGCTCATGGCAAGTTATTTCTGTCCCCAGAGGGCTTACAATGTCATAAATGTACTAAAGGGCATTACCACATCACTATGCATTATTCGTAAATAGGTCCTATTGCATAAAACAGGCCTTCCAGTACCCTACACTTGTCACCATTAGCAAGCATCTACCCTTAAGTTTTATACGGAATTCAAACATGCTTGGGATAAGCATAAAGGAATCCTGTGCCGAAGGAATGGATCCTCAGGAGCTTAGTCAAGATCGGGAGGCGGGGCTGGTGGTTGGGAGGTGGGGATAGTGCTGGGCAGACTTATACGGTCTGTGCCAGAGCCGGTGGTGGAAAGCGGGACTGGTGGTTGGGAGGCGGGGATAGTGCTGGGCAAACTTATACGGTCTGTGCCAGAGCCGGTGGTGGGAAGCGGGACTGGTGGTTGGGAGGCGGGGATAGTGCTGGGCAGACTTATACGGTCTGTGCCAGAGCCGGTGGTGGGAAGCGGGACTGGTGGTTGGGAGGCGGGGATAGTGCTGAGTAGACTTATACGGTCTGTGCCAGAGCCAGTGGTGGGAGGCGGGGCTGGTGGTTGGGAGGCGAGGATAGTGCTGGGCAGACTTATACAGTCTGTGCCAGAGCCAGTGGTGGGAGGCGGGGCTGGTGGTTGGGAGGTGGGGATAGTGCTGGGCAGACTTATACGGTCTGTGCCAGAGCTGGTGGTGGGAGGCGAGGATAGTGCTGGGTAGACTTATACGGTCTGTGCCAGAGCCAGTGGTGGGAGGCGGGGCTGGTGGTTGGGAGGCGGGGATAGTGCTGGGCAGACTTATACAGTCTGTGCCAGAGCCAGTGGTGGGAGGCGGGGCTGGTGGTTGGGAGGTGGGGATAGTGCTGGGCAGACTTATACGGTCTGTGCCAGAGCCGGTGGTGAGAGGCGAGGATAGTGCTGGGTAGACTTATACGGTCTGTGCCAGAGCCAGTGGTGGGAGGCGGGGCTGGTGGTTGGGAGGCGGGGATAGTGCTGGGTAGACTTATACGGTCTGTGCCAGAGCCAGTGGTGGGAGGCGGGGCTGGTGGTTGGGAGGCGGGGATAGTGCTGGGTAGACTTATACGGTCTGTGCCAGAGCCAGTGGTGGGAGGCGGGGCTGGTGGTTGGGAGGTGGGGATAGTGCTGGGCAGACTTATACGGTCTGTGCCAGAGCCGGTGGTGGGAGGCGAGGATAGTGCTGGGTAGACTTATACGGTCTGTGCCAGAGCCAGTGGTGGGAGGCGGGGCTGGTGGTTGGGAGGCGGGGATAGTGCTGGACAGATTTATACGGTCTGTGCCCTGAAGAGGACAGGTACAAATCAAAGTAGGGTAAACACAAAAAGTAGCACATATGAGTTATCTTGTTGGGCAGACTGGATGGACCGTGCAGGTCTTTTTCTGCCGTCATCTACTATGTTACTATGACTTGCCCGAGGTCACAAGGAATGTCAGCAGAATCTGAAAGGGTGAATTCGTGGAACAGCCTCCTGGTGGAGATGGTGGAGATGAAAACTGTATCTGAATTCAAGAAAGCTTGGGACAGGTACATAGGATCTCTAGAGGAGAGGAAAAGATAGTAGATGGAATGGATGGGCAGACTGGATAGGCCATATGGTCTTTAACTGCCCTCATTTTTCTCCGTTTTTATGTAACTGCAGCAGAAATAGCAAGATGACTTGGTTACAATCCAAGCAAAGGACAAAGAATAAGGTGGACGAAAACTGTACAATTAAGATATCCTTAGCTAGAAACGAGTAGCAGGGAATCAGAGAGACTGGTGAATCAAGTGGTCCTCATAAGCTGCATCTATTATGTTATAATTTTGAAGTGCATTTTAAATAACTGACAAATAATTATACATTTTTCGGTCTTAGAGAAACTAACCTATTTACAGTTATTACCCCTTTACAGAAAAATGTTTATATGGAAAATAAGCACAAATTTTTCAATTCTTCCAAAAATGGGTTCCCAATAGCTGATTGTCAAGGATCCATAGGATCAAAAAAACACATATATACACAACTTCTCTCTCATCCCTTATATATTTTAGTTACTGTTATCAACAAATCTCAAAAACAGAACAAAATGTTCTTCAAGAATCTAGCATCACTTTTTCCTTGGAATGAATTCCTTTAGTGTACGGAAATACCTGATCACAAGACAAATGACAAACATCAAGCTAAGACCATGGGGGAAGAGAGGGGATTAAAAAGAGGAAGCCCATAATCACACGTGCACTATTTTACCACTATTCTGTGCTATTTTAGTGAGACCTAGCTACTAACAACTTGGGATTAACAGTAAAACAACATGTCTTAATGATAGCCCACATAGATAACTGCTCCTCTCAATGAGCTGACAGGACAATTTGCAGTAAAAGGAGGAAGCAAGGTTAGCCAGTACCAAAAAATCACCATCACTGCAATTCTTTTATCACATCACTACTTGACAAAAGCCTAGTTCAAATATAAAGGGAAAAATGATAAGAAGAGGAATTACAACTAGTAACAATACAGCATTAGAACAGCAGCAATCACCTATACACCTCCCCCAACACGTCCTTCATCTCAGGATCCCTCAACTGTATTATTGGGGGGAGGAGGCAGCGCTGCCAGGTGAGAGACAGTGGGAGCTGGGGAGCTGGCAATGCTGCCAGATGAGGGGTGGTGGGAGAAGGGGGGGGGGCAGCTTGGAAAAAGAGGGAAGTGCTGCCAGAAGAAGGGAATGGGAGCTGTGAGGACAGAAGTAGCGCTGCCAGATGAGAGACAGTGGGCGCTGGGAAGGAGGAGAGGGATTACAGCTGCCAGATGAGAGGTGGTGGGAGCTGGGGAACAGGGGGCCCAGCGTTACCAGATGAGAGACGGTGGGGGCTGGGGAGGAGGAGAGGGGTTTGAGCTGCCAGATGAGAGGTGGTGGGAGCTGCCTTGATTTTCTCTCCTCACATGCTATTCTTGACCCACTACAATCTGGTTTTCGCCCTCTCCACTCAACCGAATCTGCGCTTACTAAAGTCTCCAATGACCTATTACTGGCTAAATCCAGAGGTCAATATTCCATCCTCATTCTTCTTGATCTTTCCGCTGCTTTTGACACTGTCGATCACAGCATACTTCTCGATACCCTGTCCTCACTTGGATTCCAGGGCTCTGTCCTTTCCTGGTTCTCTTCCTACCTCTCCCTCCGCACCTTTAGTGTTCACTCTGGTGGATCCTCTTCTATCCCTCTGCCTGTCGGCATACCTCAGGGTTCTGTTCTTGGTCCCCTCCTCTTTTCTATCTACACTTCTTCCCTTGGTTCATTAATCTCATCCCATGGCTTTTCCTACCATCTCTATGCTGATGACTCCCAAATCTACCTTTCTACCCCTGATATCTCACCTTGCATCCAAACCAAAGTTTCAGCATGCTTGTCTGACATTGCTGTCTGGATGTCTCAACGCCACCTGAAATTAAATATGACCAAAACCGAGCTTCTCATTTTCCCCCCCAAACCCACCTCCCCGCTCCCCCCATTTTCTATTTCTGTTGATGGCTCTCTCATTCTCCCTGTCTCCTCAGCTCGAAACCTTGGGGTCATCTTTGACTCTTCTCTCTCCTTCTCTGCTCATATCCAGCAGATTGCCAAGACCTGTCGTTTCTTTCTTTACAACATCCGTAAAATCCGCCCCTTTCTTTCCGAGCACTCTACCAAAACCCTCATCCACACCCTTGTCACCTCTCGTCTAGACTACTGCAATCTGCTTCTTGCTGGCCTCCCACTTAGTCACCTCTCCCCTCTCCAGTCGGTTCAAAACTCTGCTGCCCGTCTTGTCTTCCGCCAGGGTCGCTTTACTCATACTACCCCTCTCCTCAAGACCCTTCACTGGCTCCCTATCCGTTTTCGCATCCTGTTCAAACTTCTTCTACTAACCTATAAATGTACTCACTCTGCTGCTCCCCAGTATCTCTCCACACTCGTCCTTCCCTACACCCCTTCCCGTGCACTCCGCTCCATGGATAAATCCTTCTTATCTGTTCCATTCTCCACTACTGCCAACTCCAGACTTCGCGCCTTCTGTCTCGCTGCACCCTACGCCTGGAATAAACTTCCTGAGCCCCTACGTCTTGCCCCATCCTTGGCCACCTTTAAATCTAGACTGAAAGCCCACCTCTTTAACATTGCTTTTGACTCGTAACCACTTGTAACCACTCGCCTCCACCTACCCTCCTCTCCTCCTCCCTGTACATATTAATTGATTTGATTTGCTTACTTTATTTTTTGTCTATTAGATTGTAAGCTCTTTGAGCAGGGACTGTCTTTCTTCTATGTTTGTGCAGCGCTGCGTATGCCTTGTAGCGCTATAGAAATGCTAAATAGTAGTAGCTGGGGAAGAGGGGGCCCAGCGTTACCAGATGAGAGATGGTGGGGGCTGGGGAGGAGGGGAGGGGTTTGAGCTGCCAGATAACAGGTGGGGGGAGATGGGAAGAGGAGTAACTGCGCTGCCAGTGGTGGGAGTAGAGGGGGCAGCTGGGAAAAGGAGGGAATTGCTGCCAGAGGAAGGGGGGGGGGAGCTGGGGGGGAGGAGGCAGCGTTACCAGATGAAGGAGGTGGGAGAGACAGACACAGCATCGTTGTCTCACCTGCGGCGCGGCGGAAACGTTGCTGAGGAGGCGGCTGAGCTCCTGGAACTGGGCCCGGCAGCCCAGGCACAGACGGACCGGCCGAGCAAAGCGCACCAGACACTGGCTCAGCCCCGCACTGCTGTTCGCCACCTCCCCCAGCACCAGCTGACAGGCGGGGTCCAGGTCCGGCAGTTCGGTCCAGTCACTGCTCGCGCCCGGTACCACCAGCAGCAGAGCGAGCCCAAGCGCAGCCACTGCAGCTGCCGCCATTACTGCTTCCGCCGCCTTCCGGTCATCATCATCACACACAGAGTCCGCTGCTTCCGGGACCCTCGCGCCCCCTCGCGTCATCGACTCCCCGCCCCCCGGCGCGCGCAGGGACACAGAGGGGCGGAGTGGGAGAGCGGCTAGTGAGTGCTCATTGGTTGCCTTTTCAGCCCTTCTCGAGGACAGGCGGGATCTGAAGCAAGCCCCGCCCCCCATACAGAGGGGCGGAGTGGGAGAGCGGGTAGTGAGGCTCTGAAGCAAGCCCCGCCCCCATACAGAGGGGCGGAGTGAGAGAGCGGCTAGTGAGGCTCTGAAGCAAGCCCCGCCCCCATACAGAGGGGCGGAGTGGGAGAGCGGGTAGTGAGGCTCTGAAGCAAGCCCCGCCCCCATACAGAGGGGCGGAGTGGGAGAGCGGGTAGTGAGTGCTCATTGGTTGCCTTTTCAGCCCTTCTCGAGGACAGGCAGGATCTGAAGCAAGCCCCGCCCCCCATACAGAGGGGCGGAGTGGGAGAGCGGGTAGTGAGTGCTCATTGGTTGCCTTTTCAGCCCTTCTCGAGGACAGGCAGGATCTGAAGCAAGCCCCGCCCCTATACAGAGGGGCGGAGTGAGAGAGCGGCTAGTGAGTGCTCATTGGTTGCCTTTTCAGCCCTTCTCGAGGACAGGCAGGCTCTGAAGCAAGCCCCGCCCCCATACAGAGGGGCGGAGTGAGAGAGCGGCTAGTGAGTGCTCATTGGTTGCGTTTTCAGCCCTTCTCGAGGACAGCAGCAAGCCCCGCCCCCTATGCTCTGGTATATTGCTTGGAAAGGAACAATTGCATTTTGATTATCGTTACAATATCTTGAATTTTTAAATCTTACAACTAAGTATAGTGCATGAAACGTGTGCTGAGAGAAGTCCTTGGCAGCTAACCAAACTACCTGTTGCACATGAAGACAAACTCACACAGCCTCCACCACCTGGACATCAATGACTTTATTTACAGAATACTAAGACACTTCAGGAACTAGGACCTTTGAAGGAACGATGATCCATCTGACGGGACTTTACTTTTTTTATTTATTACATTTGTACCCCGCACTTTCCCACTCATAGCAGGTTCAATGCGGCTTACATATTATATTTATTGCATTTGTATCCCACATTTTCCCACCTATTTGCAGGCTCAAAGTGGCTTACATAATTTTGTTAAACACAGTTATTCCTGGATGTCAGGTACAATTATTGTTGTGCAGAGATTAATTAAGGGAAGAAATAGAAGAAGGAAAGAATTTATTAGGTATATTAGACGGTGGGTTTTCAGAGGTGGATTAGTAAGGTTCTAGGTTTTCATTGTAGGCTTTGTTGAAGAAATATGCCTTGAGGGATTTGCGAAAGATAGTTGTTTTGTTGATTGTCTTCAGGTCTCTAGGTAGTGCGTTCCATAACTTTGTGCTCATGTAGGAGAAGGTGGTGGTATCATGCATCATCTTGTATTTTAGTCCTTTGCAATTGGGGAAGTGCAGGTTGAGAAATTTGTGGGATGATTTTATGGTGTTTCTGGGAGGTAGGTCCACAAGGTTTAACATGTAGATTGGGGCATCTGGGTGAATGATTTTGTATACCATTGTGCAGATCTTGAATGCAATATGTTCCTTAAGTGGGAGCCAGTGGAGTTTCTTTCTTAAGGGTTTTGCGCTTTCATATTTGGTTTTTCCAAATATGAGTCTGGCCACAGTATTCTGGTACTTATTTGTACCTGGGGCAATGGTGGGTTAAGTGACTTGCCCAGAGTCACAAGGAGCTGCCTGTGCCTGAAGTGGGAATCAAACCCAGTTCCCCAGGACCAAAGTCCACCAGGCTAACCACTAGGCCACTCCTCCACCACGATCTGGGTTCTAATCACGTAAACCATAAAATCATACTACGTCTTTATAATCTTATTTATTTTTCAAACTTTTATACCGCCTAAATATAAGCGGTTTACAAGATACAAACAAAATCCACATTAAAGTACAAAATTATAATAAACAAAACGTAACAAAACAAAATTTAAAACTCTGCTGCAGATGTAACCTACTTGAAATGTTAAGTAGTAGTAGTAGTAGTATTGCACTGCATTTACAGCTGTTCCTCTCAAGTTGCATAAATGGCTCAAGGAACAAGGTCTTCAAATAGCATTTAAATTGTGAAACCTCTAACCGTAACTGCCCCTTCAAAGAGTTCCACATGGAAAATATAGAAAAGGTTGAAAGCCTTGTATCACTATATTTCACACCAACATATCAATCAAGCAAAATGTGCATTGCTGTCTCAGATCTCAAAGTCATACAAGGATGATAAATACAGAAACAATGCTTCAGATATTGTGGAGCTGACAGATAAATCGCTTGATTTACAAAACAAAGCACTTTAAACTGTATTCAAAAATAAACTGGTAATTTATTTTCAAATACAGTAAACTGGTAATTGTTTCAAGATGGGACGTGCCACCCTAGACATGCCAGTAACCAATCTTGCTGCTGCATTTTGTACCAACTGCAGCGCGCCAATCCTAGATTTACACATCCAAGATATAGAGAGTTGCAATAATCTAACTGTGACTGAACCATATTAAGCAAAACACCACAAGAATCACTTAATGGTAACATAGGTTTCTGTCTATATAATAGACAAAATTGAGCAAAACAGGACTGAATGACATTCATCACTTGATGTTTCGTTGTCAACCCTGAATCCAGAAGCGCCCCCCCCCCCCCCCAACAATTTCACCACCCTTTGAACAGATACACTTGCCCCATTCAACAACAGAAAAGAAGGCCGGAAAACCTCAACAGTTCTCCCCAAGATCACCACCTCAGATTTTTCTATATTCAATAATAAACCATGTTCACACATCCAAACATTAATTTCATTCATATATGACTGGAAAAATCCACAATTCCAGGAATAACATGTATAGAATGTTTGTACGTTTGGGAAGCTTGCCAGGAGCCCTTGGCCTGGATTGGCCGCTGTCGGGGACAGGATGCTGGGCTCGATGGACCCTTGGTCTTTTCCCAGTGTGGCATTACTTATGTACTTATGTCCTCTACGTGGCTCACTTTTATTACATAGAGCAGTGATTTAACCTATTGTGATGTCATAGTGGCTCATTCCACCAATAAGAGCCAACCTCATTAGTGATGTCACAATGGCTTGATTGTATAGAATGTTTGTACGTTTGGGAAGCTCACCAGGTGCCCTTGGCCTGGATTGGCCGCTGTCGTGGACAGGATGCTGGGCTCGATGGACCCTTGGTCTTTTCCCAGTGTGGCATTACTTATGTACTTATGTCCTCTACTTGGCTCACTTTTATTACATAGAGCAGTGATTTAACCTATTGTGATGTCATAGTGGCTCATTCCACCAATAAGAGCCAACCTCATTAGTGATGTCACAATGGCTTGATTGTATAGAATGTTTGTACGTTTGGGAAGCTCGCCAGGTGCCCTTGGCCTGGATTGGCCGCTGTCGAGGACAGGATGCTGGGCTCGATGGACCCTTGGTCTTTTCCCAGTGTGGCATTACTTATGTACTTATGTCCTCTACGTGGCTCACTTTTATTACATAGAGCAGTGATTTAACCTATTGTGATGTCATAGTGGTTCATTCCACCAATAAGAGCCAACCTCATTAGTGATGTCACAATGGCTTGATTGTATAGAATGTTTGTACGTTTGGGAAGCTCACCAGGTGCCCTTGGCCTGGATTGGCCGCTGTCGTGGACAGGATGCTGGGCTCGATGGACCCTTGGTCTTTTCCCAGTGTGGCATTACTTATGTACTTATGTCCTCTACTTGGCTCACTTTTATTACATAGAGCAGTGATTTAACCTATTGTGATGTCATAGTGGCTCATTCCACCAATAAGAGCCAACCTCATTAGTGATGTCACAATGGCTTGATTGTATAAAATGTTTGTACGTTTGGGAAGCTCGCCAGGTGCCCTTGGCCTGGATTGGCCGCTGTCGTGGACAGGATGCTGGGCTCGATGGACCCTTGGTCTTTTCCCAGTGTGGCATTACTTATGTACTTATGTCCTCTACTTGGCTCACTTTTATTACATAGAGCAGTGATTTAACCTATTGTGATGTCATAGTGGCTCATTCCACCAATAAGAGCCAACCTCATTAGTGATGTCACAATGGCTTGATTGTATAGAATGTTTGTACGTTTGGGAAGCTCGCCAGGTGCCCTTGGCCTGGATTGGCCGCTGTCGTGGACAGGATGCTGGGCTCGATGGACCCTTGGTCTTTTCCCAGTGTGGCATTACTTATGTACTTATGTCCTCTACTTGGCTCACTTTTATTACATAGAGCAGTGATTTAACCTATTGTGATGTCATAGTGGCTCATTCCACCAATAAGAGCCAACCTCATTAGTGATGTCACAATGGCTTGATTGTATAAAATGTTTGTACGTTTGGGAAGCTCGCCAGGTGCCCTTGGCCTGGATTGGCCGCTGTCAGGGACAGGATGCTGGGCTCGATGGACCCTTGGTCTTTTCCCAGTATGGCATTACTTATGTACTTATAACTCCAAACAAGCTCCCCATACAGTAATAGGGAAGAAAAATTGGATATCATCAGCACATACATGATACCTTACCCCTAACTTCTGAAAATTCGTCCCTAAAGAGGCCATATTCACATTAAACAAGCTGAAAGGGCAGAACCCTGCGGCACTCCCTTTTCCAACATAACCGTATGAGAAACCTGTCCTCCACTCCTCACACGAAAAAAGTGGCCCACCAAGTAGGAAGCAAACCACTGCAACACTTGTTCTTGCATTCCCATCCTGTACTGTTTAGATAATAACATCTGCACATTCACTGCAGGGGCGTAGCCAGACAACAGATTTTGGGTGGGCCTAGGGAAGAACTGGGTGGGCACCAATTGTTCTCCTCCTCCCCCAACCACCACCCAAACAATATCTCATCTGGTGGGAAAACGCTTCTTTCCACCTTGGCAGTCTGCAGCAGACATGCGCTGAAAACCGAACATGCGCAGGTGCCAGTATCGTGGAGAGTAGCGTTTTCGTTACTATCAGGGGAAAGTCTTCAGCTGGCCGTGCTTGGGATCCCACCAGATACCACTAAACGTGTGCTACTGTTGGGTGGGCCTGAGCCCTAAGTGGGTGGGCCCCGGCCCACCTGTGGCTACGCCACTGATTCACTGAATCAAAAGCTCCTGAAATATCCAAGGAGATCAGACAAAACCAAACATATTTATCAAATCCTTTCCATATCTCATCAACTGTGGACAACAGTAGAGACTCCACCCCGAAAACCAAACTGACAAACATCTAAGCAACCAACCTTCTCAATAAACTCCTCCAGTTGACGCAGTGCAACTTTTTCTAATACTTTTCCTAAAAAAAGAACAATTGAAATCGATCTAAAATTACTCATAACAGAAATATTACTTCCTTTCCCCTAACTGCAGTCTATCTGCTTAAGTATTACATTTCTCTTCCCTTCCCTTATGCCCTCTTCTGTCATTGTAATTGTTTTTCTTTAGTTCATTGTAGGCCGCTTTGGGGCTGCTTTACGTGGCAAACGTCGGGGTATAAATGTTCTAAAATAAATAAATATTTAACCCGTGTTTCTTCAATAGTGGTTTCGCTGTCGCTCGTTTACAGGCCAAAGGACATATTCTCTCAACTAAAGATTTATTAACAATCAAACATAGCTGCTGGTGCAACAGCATTGGCCAATTACCAAATCACACTAGATGAACAAGGATCCTCAAAAGATCTTGTAGGTGTTATCTTTGCAATAACCTCTTGTATTTCCTCTACCTCCAAAATCTCAAAATCATTCCAACAAACACAAATATCATTTAATTTCTCTTTTCCATAAACACCTTGATCTTCTACCTTTACACCCAAAGATTATAACTTGTCAGTCAAAAACAATGCATAACCATCTGCATTTGGATCAGCATCCCTACTTAAGTCACTTCACTGGCTCCCTATCCGTTTTTGCATTCAATTCAAACTTCTCTTATTGACCTACTGTATAAGTGCTTTCACTCTACCGCTCCCCAGTACCTCTCCACTCTTGTCTCTCCCTACGCCCCCCCTTGGGTACTCCATTCTGTGGATAAATCTCTCTTGTCTGTCCCCTTCTCCTCTACTGCTAATTCCAGACTCCGTTCCTTTTATCTTGCTGCGCCTCACGCCTGGAATAAACTTCCCGAGCCTGTACGTCTAGCCCACTCTTTGGCCGTTTTCAAGTCCAAACTTAAAGCCCACCTCTTTACCACTGCTTTTGACTCCTAACCACTACTCACTGCTGGGGGATACTAAACACCAGCGCTTACCCGAGGATAGGCCGAGGCCTCTCTCCAAGGGTCAGGCGGTTCCCTCCTCTTACAGACCTCGCTTCCGTGAAGCTAGAAGGTACCGCCCGGGGCGTTCTGCTGGGTTCACTTCTCGTGCCCGCTTTCAGCAGAGGAACTTCTTTCGTTCGGACAAGCATTCCGCAGCGACCGGCTCAAGGCCTGGAGTTCAAGGGCGACCCTCTCAATGATGGTGCGCCGGCCCTCTCCTCGATTCCTGCAATAGGAGGACGGCTTTCCCTCTTTCTCAAGGAGTGGGTCAAGATTTCCTCAGATCAGTGGGTTTTGGACCTGAGCAGACGTAAGGAGAGGTAAAAAAAAACAACTTTTCCCCAGTTGGATTATGATATACAGACAATTGTGACCACTGCCAGTAACGGAGATATATTTGCTGACGAGCATGGTGAGGTTTGAAGCTTCTATCAAACACTGAAACGGAGACAGACAACCGTCTGCTCCACTGAGGACTGTTCCACTGAGGATCTTTTGAACCACTCGAACGTTAAGTGCCCTTTGTTTTTGATTTAATATACTCATGATAGTACAGATTTGAGAGTATTTAGATTATAGAGTTTACAATAGAAAGGTTAGTGCACATTTTTATTTTTTGGATGTGCATGAGGTTTTATTGGAGAAAGTGATAGGATTAATTTACTCAGTTCTGAGATTTGTGAGGTATATATTTGCACATTTGATAAGATCAGATTAATACACGGGTGTTTAAAAAAAAAAAGTTTTTAATCATTTATTTATAATTTTTTTCATTTTACAAGGATCACTTGCAAAATAGTAAAACAGAGATGATTGTACATTAAAACAATATTAGAAGAAAACAATCTCAACAAGATAAATGGATTTTATACAATCTTTCTCTTTCTTAGACCACAAAATAAATAGGGAGAGTGAAACAAGACAAGGAGATCAATTTAAGCAACAGCAAACAAAGAAAACGTGGTATTAACCCGATTATCCCCAGTTATTATTTATCTAAATCATTATTCCACATTGATCATCTGGTTGGTTTCTTCAAGACCATAACGGTGCATAGTCCGTCAATTTCATTGGAAACATACTTATTGTCCAATATTAGTGAAAGTAATACACCCGATTTCATTTTTTTTCCCTTTTAAAACCAGAAATTGTTTAACGATACAAACCCTTGAATCTCCAATCCAATTCCCGCTGATTAAAGTAATTCCAGTTTCACAGGCTTCACTCCTTTTGAATTAATATATTAAGAGGAATCATTTCAGAGGAAAAAAAACATTAGGAGTCATACCCGGAACTCTGGGAAAACAACAATCTCGATATTAATCATCTACAACAATATTCATTTTGTTCAAATTTTTTCTGGTCTTTTATCATTTTCAAATCATAACCGTTTCCTACTTCAGTAGAACTTCATTTGCTGTATATTCTCAAAGGATTCGATTAGATTATCCATGTGGCTCATTAACAAGACTATATCTGAAGCAAAGTCATTCTCTACCACCGTCAGGTCCTGGAGCACCCTCCAGATGACATTCAATGCAACCTCCACGGGAGCCAAAAACTCCAAGCTGATAACTCTTAAGGGTTTAGGAGTAGCACCGCCGACACGGGTTCAGCTGTAAACGACTTCCGTTTCAGCATACACTCCTAACTCACTCCTCCACCCCTTTGGGCATGGTGGTTAAATGATTTTTGAGTGATGAAGTTGTTTCCAGGTCCAAGAGCATCGACGCTCCTTCATCGGCGCTAATCAAAGGACTCATCAACCCAGTCATCTATGGGCAGCTCGTCACACAGCGGTCCCACACTTGCTGCACAGGGGACAAAACGCTGGTCATCGGCGGCTGACCCCCCATTGTCCCCTTCCTCTGTTAAGGCAACTGCAATGCAGAGAGGAAATTTCAAGTGTACAAAAACTGAACTTCAGAGGACAGCTGGGCCGTTGAGTGTACGAGCTTCAGGTCACCATCTTTCCCCTCTCCCTAATTTGGGACACTCTTTGTCTGGTTTCTCCTCAGAGGCCTGTCTGATATGGGTAACCCTTCAGCATAGCCCTCTGAGTCATTGAAACACGGAAGCCCCTCCACCGCTTACAAGGTGGTGCCCCTTCAGAGGGGGGGAAAAAAAGTTTTTAAAAAATATATAAAACTCAAACACAAAATAAGCAGAGTAATATTGTCTATAAATTGAAAAATCATAGGGGGAAAAAGTCTCAACAAGTGCGGCAATTATTTAAACACTAGTAAAAGAGGCCCGTTTCAGAGCAAATGGAACGGGCGCTTGCAAGGTTTTCGTCGCCAACACCCCCCCCCCCTCCCTGGCCAACCCCTTCGTTGTTCTGCCATTGCTCCGCCCCCAATGTCATGACGTTTGATGCGAGGGCGGGGCCCGGAGCGATTCCCCCCCCCCCCCCCCCCCGTCTCCCTGCCTCCCTCCCTGCCAACCCCTTCGTTGTTCTGCCATTGCTCCACCCTCGAGGGCGGGGCCTGGAGCGATTTTGGTGGCTTCACCACCACGAACCTTCGAACCTTTTTGAAGGAAGTCAGGGCTTGGCTTCACTGACGTCAGTGTCCTCAGAACATTGAGGGTGAGTTTTATTATAGTAGATGAAACCTATTGCACGCACAACAACATTTTGGTTGATTATACTCTACTATGCTGTTTTTTCAGTGTTATGAGTTTCCCTTTGTTCCGCGTTATGGTTCCCTGAAGAAGAATCTCGAAACGGGACCGTCGGATTCCAAACGCGAGTAGGAACAGATTGGGATTTATACCACATAAATAAGACAAGTGTTTTTTTTTCTGGTATGTTTACACGCAAGCTGGTTTTGATTGCCGTTGCATGAATTTTATAGCATTGTACGAAAACGTTTTGGACTATTAAAACAGCATTAAAAAAAAATTTGTTTAATGTTTTTTGCTCATTGGGTGTTTTTTTAGTCAATGATGACTTGTTGTGCGTGCAATAGGTTTCATGTTTAAATAATTGCCGCACTTGTTAAGACTTTTTCCCCCTATGATTTTTCAATTTATAGACAGTATTACTCTGTTTATTTTGTGTTTGAGTTTTCAATATTATTAGCAGCAGTGTGGATCTGACTTTACTTTTGTGTTTAAAAAAAAATATAGACACCTATGAGAAGTTCTATGATTGAGAAATTTGTCCACCCTTAGAGGCGCCACGTTTTATCGTGGGGGCCTCGTTTTGGGTGAATTTACTATTCTGAGAACGTCTCTACTTAAAAAATTATTTTTGACGTATCACCCAGAACTGTATTAGGCTAATCCTTGCACTTATCAGTCTCCTTGTTACAGTTTTCTCTGGTATTACACCATTTGAAAATATAGGGCATTGAAAGCTCTTGAAAATATATCTAGATCTAAGAATCTTAGCTTTATCAACTTTCCAAAGCAGAAGGAAGTTTCTCCAAGGGAGTCGACAGAAACATATCTTAAGGAGATTTTGAAGTTAATGGTAGTAGCAGCTATATCAAGGGTGAATTATGTTTCATTACCGTCTACAAGGAAGGAAGAACAGACTGAAATATCTTTGGAATTATCTGGCTGTTTGAGCAGTCCCGGCACTGATGAGGGCAATTAAGTGACAATTCTTGAGTTGCTACTTTGATTGCAGTTTTTGCTTAGACTTCTGATCGAGAAGGGATTTTAAAGAGAGTTTTTTTAGAAATTCCAAACTTTGGGTGTTTCCAGATGTAGTTCTGGCCACGTAAACCCAATAAAGACTATGCATCCAGCTTTTCCTACTTAAGCGTACAACTATGGAACGCACTACCAAAAGCAGTAAAAACTACGCTCGACCACCTAAATTTCCGGAAAGCACTAAAGACAGACCTGTTCAGAAGAGCATACCCCTCCGACCCAACATAAAATACCGAACACTTGCGACACAATGTAACCAAAGACCGTAATGGACACCTGACTCTTCCTCTCCTCTCTCTCTCTCTAAGTTCCCCCTAATTGTACCTACCATACATGTACCCCATTCTACCACAATATCACTTTGTATTCATTCATACCATGTATTTGTTCAGACTGGAATCGGTTAACGCCGTTAACGGTAAAATGTAAGCCACATTGAGCCTGCAAAAGGTGGGAAAATGTGGGATACAAATGTAACAAATAATAATAAAAAGACAGTTTTGTTATTGAGACTGTAGGGTGTCTCAGCCAGAGGCTCGGTATAATTTGAAATTTCCCAGTAAATGTATGTATGTAACGTGGGTTTTGAACCAAAGATAGAAAACAGAGAGTAGGGTTAAATGGTCAGTATTCTCAATAGAGAAGGGTAGTTAGTGGGGTTCCCCAGGGGTCTGTGCTGGGACCGCTGCTTTTTAACATATTTATAAATGATCTACAGATTGGAATAACTAGTGAGGTAATTAAATTTGCTGATGACACAAAGTTATTCATAGTTGTTAAAAGCAAGAGGATTGTGAAATGTTGGAAGAGGACCTCACGAGACTGGACATCCAAATGGCAGATGACGTTTAATGTGAGTAAGAAAAAGGATCGATGATGACACATTGAAATTTGTTGCCAGAGAATGTGGTAAAAGCAGTTAACTGAGCAGGGTTTAAAAAATATTTCAATACTTTCCTAAAAGAAAAGTCCTTAAGCCATTATTAAGATGGGGGAAACCCTAGGGTAAGCAACATAAAATCTGTTTTACTGTTCTGGAATCTTGCCAGGTACTTGTGACCTGGATTGGCCAATGTTGGAAACAGGATACTGGACATGATGGACCTTCAGTCTGTCCTAGTATGGCAACGCTTATGTGCTTATGAGTGGTAAAACACCCATGACGGTGTCAAGATTCTGTCTCGTAACTGTCTCCATTGGGTTATGATTAAGTATTATTTATTTATTTGTAGCATTTGTATCCCACATTTTCCCACCTTTTTGCAGGCTCAATGTGGCTTACATTATGCCGTGATGGCGATCAACATTTCCGAGTACAGAATTGCATAGAGGTTTCTAAGTGATAAAATGAGTGGTAGGATAAGTTAGGTCATCGACTATAGAGATGTCATCTTCAATTTAGGAAATAGATTGGTAGTGCGTATTGTGTAGCTTTCTTTAGGTTAAACAGCCAAGTGACAAGAGTTCGGTTTTGTCTAGTTCGTGTAAAGTCTATTTATTTTGTATATTAAGGTGGAACATTATGGTAAGCCTTCTTGGACAGGTTCGTTTTCAGTAGTCTATGGAAGATTGTTAGGTCATGTATTGATTTTATGGCCTTTTAATATTACTCAGCCCTCATTTTGTGGATTTTAACAAGGGAAAAGTAGAATAATGTAATTTTTCCTTGTAATATGATTTATTTTATTACACTTGATATACTGTTTGGGCATGAACAAAGGCATCTAAGCGGTTTACAAAATAAAATGATCTGCAGTTAAGCAAGCAAGGTGGTGGGAAGAGAACAGAGCAGAGCAGTTACGGAGTGGCTAGGGAGGGGGGACGTTCAGAAAAGAGGTAAGTTCTGAGTGATTTCTTGAAGGCAGTGACTGTCGGTTGGTTCTTGATGTACAGAAGGAGTTCATTCCATAATTTCAGGGCCAAGATAACCGAAGGTAGAGTGCTGAGAGATGTTGAGATGGAGGGTGGATGGTTAGGAGGTTGTTGTCAGCTGAAAGGAGGAAATGTAGGAGGGTGTAGGGGATGAGGAGCTTGTTAAGGAATGCGGGCGCTGAGGGAAGACCAACAGGAGGCATTTGTATTTGACTTGGGAAATGGCAGAAAGTCAGTGTTGCCATTCTGGGACAGACCAAAGGTCCATCAAGCCCAGTATCCTGTTTCCAACAGTGGCCAATCCAGGTCACAAGTACCTGGCAGAAACCCAAACAATAGCAACATTCCATGTAGAACCCCAAGAGTAGCAAGATTCTAGAATTCTGAAGAATGACAAGATTCCATGCAGAATTTCAAAGTGTAGCAACATTCCATGTAGAACCCCAAAGAGTAACAAGATTCCACTCAGAATCCCAAGTACATAAGTATTGCCACACTGGGACAGACCAAAGGTCCATCAAGCCCAGTATCCTGTTTCCAACAGTGGCCAATCCAGGTCACAAGTACCTGGTAAGATCCCAAAACAGTACATTTTATGCTACATATCCTAGAAATAAGCAGTGGATTTTCCCCGTCCATCTTAATAATGGCTTGAGGATTTTTTTTTTTTTTAGGAAGTTATCCAAACCTTGTTTTTACATCCCACTAAGCTAATTGCTTTTACCACATTCTCTGGCAAAGAATTCCAGAGTTTAATCACATATTGAGTGAAGAAAAATGTTCTCTGATTCGTTTTAAATTTACTACTTTGTAGCTTCATTGCATGCTCCCTAGTCCCAGTATCTTTGGAAAGAGTAAACAAGTGATTCATATCTACCCGTTCTGCTCCACTCATTATATTTTATAGAACTCTTTCCCTTCAGCCGTCTTTTCTCCAAGCTGAAGAGCCCTAGCCGCTTCAGCCTTTCCTCATAGAGAACTTGTCCCATCCCCTTTATCATTTTTGTCGCTCTTCTCGGCACCTTTTCTAATTCCACTGTATCTTGTTTGAGATGCAGTGACCAGAATTGAACACAATATTTGAGGTGTGGTCGCACCATGGAGTGATACAAAGGCATTATAACAACTTCATTATTTTTTTAAAATATTCTCCTAAAACAGTGGCATATCGAGGGCGGAGCGGTGGGGGGGGGGGGTCCACCGCGGGTGCATGCTGCAGGAGGGGTGCAGGGAGCAGCTGCACGCCTGCCAGGTCCGCCGGTTCCCGGCTCCCTCTGCTGTTACTTCCTGTTCCAGGGCAGAGGGAGCAGGGAACCTGCAGAGCTGACAACTGCTTGGCTGCTCCCAGCACCCCAGCAGGTAAGAAGAATGCACCCGGAGGAGGGGGACGGTGATGCGCCAGGGGGATGCTGCACCCAGGGGAGGGGGTGCACAGCGGCGAACCACCCCGGGTGGCAGCCGACCAAGGAACGCCAGTACCTAAAATTAATCTAAACCTAGGCTCTTAGCTTTCTTTTGAAATTAGATTAATTTCTCTTTGAAAATCTACTTGATGGGCAGATGGGAAGGTACCTTTGCCACTAGATGGCTTGGTGAGATTGTCCTGGATAAATAAATGGCAGTTTTGGTTTTAAAAACAATTCCATTCTCAAAAGTGAAAAAAAAAAGATGGCTTAACTCTGGAACAATTCAGTATTTGTTGGTTGATACAAGTTTCTTATCAAATTAACTACTACACAGATTTCCTGTAGATTTGACACAAAACCTTTAACCTAGGATCTCCCTAAATCAGACAAGCCTGGGGTGAGGCAGGTATTCTGAGGTCTGAAGAGGGGGAAATGAAGGGGTATCTGACCCCCATGACTGAGCAGAGCTGCCAAGTTACCCAGGTACAGGAAGGAGACTTTTTGCCCAGTCCTGGTTTTCAACTTACATCCAAAGGAGTCTGGGATTTGTAGCCCCTGATTTCATCCTTTGAGATCAGAGCTGCAAGCCCCATAATGCACCAGGATGAGGTTGTCAGAAATCCAGGCCTGGCCGTCTTCAAATCTAAGCTAAAAGCCCACCTTTTTGATGCTGCTTTTAACTCCTAACCCTTATTCACTTGTTCAGAACCCTTATTTCATCATCCTCACGTTAATATTCCCTTATCTCTTGTTTGTCCTGTTTGTCTGTCCTAATTAGATTGTAAGCTCTGTAGAGCAGGGACTGTCTCTTCATGTTCAAGCGCTGCATACGTCTAATAGCACTATAGAAACGATAAGTAGTAGTAGTAGCTAGGTAATTTGGCTGCTATGAGTGTGTGGGACTCACAGATTTTTAAAATGCTCAAATGTGCACATATCATACACCACTAAAATAATGGCAGGTGCTGTACGAGCACAAGACACAAGCAGTCAGATGCCTTGAAAAAACCAGTGGCGAAACGGGTCCCCATCAGGATTGCTGCAAGAAGTTAAGTGCTGGTTGTTTGTGCTTGAAGAGCGGATTTCTAATTGACCTTTTAATTGCAAAGAAAAAAAATGTTTTAATGGAGGTTTTTTTGACCAGTGATTGAGTAGAGAACCTATTTAGTGCTTAAAATTGTCTGTGCTGTGGGCTTCTGAGGTCTTTTTTTCCTCCTAAAAATACACATTAAAAAAACAAAAAAACTTTAAACAGAAATTTCAAGAGCTGCCTATAAGTTTGCACCACAAGAGTATATGAAATGTTGGGTTGGGGCAAATGTGCACACAACCTTTCATCCTGTTTTTCTTAGGCCCCAGTGTTTCTCCTCCAAGGTCCAGCAGGATTTTTTTTTTTCTTCTGCTTCTGGATTGAAATCCTCTCTGGGTTTACAGTTTTGCCATGTGCTTGTGTTGTGACGGGGAGTCCACGGCTCCCCTTGGTTTCCAGCAGGGGGAGACTGTGCTTTCTCTTTTCCCCCAAAGCTCCAATGAGACAGCCAAAGCTTTTTCAGCTTCCAAATGCAGAGGATCTATCTGCTGGTTGTGGTCCAGAAGAGGGGCAGCCAGCAAGGGCCACCCCAGTGTCCTGTCCACTGCTACAAATGGGGAAGGAAAGTGATTGCTCTCAGGTGACTGGCTGGGCGTTTGCAAAGTACCTAGTCTGAAAAAAAAACCAAACAGATCCCTTCCAAATAGTGGGACACCTTCTTCCCATAATAAAAGCACTCCCCCTCCCCCAAAATTGTTTTCCTCCTGCTTCTTTTCTGAGTAAGAGCAAATTTTGACATTGCTGTTTATCAGTGACCTTTTCTTACGAGATCATCCCCCAACATGGTATTTTCTGGTTCTGCTTGTCAAAGCTTAAAAGTCAGAGGTCACTAATTCCAAATTATCCCCCCCCCCACAACTGACTCCACCTTTTCTTATCAAGCGCACCCACTACTCCATGAAAAAGTTCATCTGCCTGTCAGATGTACGGGATCGGGAAGACAATTCCTGCCAGGTTTTCTCTCCCCCCCCCCCCCCCCCCCCCGGCAGCTTCCGGCTCTCCTCAGGCTCTCCCGGCCGGCGCTGGAACTCAGCCCTTTGTTATTTGCACAGAAGGAGCTATATATTAATTAAAAGAAATCCCTGACTAAAAAGTAATGAGTTGAATAAAAAATTATCTCAGCTCATTTTCTGATTATGTTAATTGTTAAAAAACCCTTCAATCACGCTGCTGCAGTCAATGGGACTTTAATGCGAAATTAGGGGGCTCTTGATAATTCAGCGTCAGGGCTCCTAATAACCAGCTCAGAGGAGATTTTGCAGCAAATTCAGCCCTCCACCCCCCCCCCCCCCCAAAGCAAATCAGACCATCTTCTCTTTGTTCCTTTCCCATTTCTCTGCAATCCCCCTTCTTTCACTTTATTTTTTTTGTAAATGTTCCCATCCCCCACTGCCCCACCCCCTAGCCCCTTCCCCCCCCCCTTTTAAAAATTCTACCCTTCTCTCTCGTCCTGTTTTGATTGATTTTTTTTTAAATCTCCTTTTCACTTACCTCTTTTTTTTTTGAGTGTTTTCTCCTTTCTCGTCAAATCTCGAGCACTATAAAACTATCCGATCTGATCTTCCCCCCCCCCCCCCCCCCATATAGAAGTTTGGTTTTAAGATCTAACCTGGTGAATTTTGCTCAAACCTCCAAACGGTGGAAGGGGGGGGGGGGGAGTTTAGCGCGCCCTTACAATCACTTATTCTGTTTACAGATCAAATTGCGTGATTGCCTTCTTTAGTCCGCTTGAGTGCAAGAAATAGAGGTTAATGAATGCAAACAACAAAAACATATCAGGATCCCATTTTACTGGACCAGCTTTATTTATTTCTTGACTAATTTCCAGGAGCTACTTGGTTCCTCCGGTCAAGAAACGTATTAAGCTAATCTAAGTTATTGCTGTATATAATATATATATATATAAATATATAATTCTGTGCATAATATCTGAGGAAGGGAGTGAAGCTCCTGAAATCTGTTAATGTCAATCCGATAAACAGGTCATAGTAACATAGTAGATGACGGCAGAAAAAGACCTGCACGGTCCATCCAGTCTGCCCAACAAGATAAACTCATATGTGCTACTTTTTGTGTATACCTTACCTTGATTTGTACCTGCCATTTTCAGGGCATCATTTGTTATATTTCATTTTGTATCCTCTGCTTAGGAATTGGGATTTGTTTTAGAGGGGTGGGGGTGGGGTCTAGAGTTATCTGTGCCCCCGAGTGGAGCAGAGAATAGGGATAAGGGTGTTTGGGATTTTAGTATATAGTTGATTGTACTTTTGGGATGAACTATTTTCCAATTGTTTTTTTAATCTTTTTTTTTTTTAACCATGTAGTAAAACTGACGAATCCATTATTATTATTATTTAATAGGGCGGTAGAGAAATGTGAATTGAGATACAAATGCAGATATTTCTAAGAAGAGGTGGGGAAGTTATGGGATTCCTCCAATGTCGTTTAGAACAGGTTAGTCCAGCTAATCGGTTGCATTTTAAAAGACCCAGAAAAGGCAACGCTGGAGAGCTTTTTATAACCTTGCAAAAGTGAGGGAGAGAGATTAAAAGAGACTATTAATTGTGAAACTCTGCTGCATCCTTGTCGTTCCAGAAAGGTTATCTGAAGTAACTCAGGGCTAAAATTCGTTTGTTTGGTTTTTGTTTCGTTTCCCTATCCACTATGCAGTTTCCTTCAGATCCAATTTTCAGGGCCTTTAGGAGGTACCTGAAATTGCAGAGGTTTTTGGACACTTCCAAGGCAGGGTGGCTGGGGGAAGAGACCCCCCCCCCTAACGACTTGGAAATAATTCAATCCGCCCTGCCGCCTTTCGTCTTATTTCATTTCGTTTGCAGCCCCTCATTAAATAAACACCCCCTCCCCCTCTGTAAAAGATCTGCTGCAAATTATTTCGCGTTGCTTTGCTTGATTTCATTGCCTCAATGGGAATCCAGATGTGGGCATTTATAGCAATTGGAGTCCGTTTATCTTCCAAAGAGAACTAAAAAAAAAAAAAAAAAATACCGCCATTGTTTGACTAATTCTTTAAATGCACTGGGAAAAGGAGACGCCAAAATTAAGCGAATAAGCATCGATTGATTTACATTCTTTCCCCCCTCCCCTCTTAAAAAACAACAACAATCACACACAATTATTTCGAAATTAATGTCTTAAAATCCATTTTTGGTGTGTTTTTGCCTTCAATAACAGATTGCATTAAAAATATTATTGAAACATTATCATCCCGGCTCGCAGCAAACTCCCGGTCAGATATCACATTCCTGATGAATGATTTTTAACACGTCTGTACAGATGTTATTATTAGACTTATGTTGCTGTAGAATTTTATTCAGGGGTCAGGAGGGGTTCAGAAAACCAGAAATCTCCGTTTACAGAAGAGAGCTGGCTGGGTTTAGCAATGTTTGCTCTCCCTTAATACACTGTTAGACACATTTTTGCACTCCCGGGGGAAGCTAGTGCACAGAAGCGGAGCTGGGCATGGGATCCCCTCTTAAATAAAAGTCCGATTATTAGCCACGGCACTGGGCCTGCTCATGAGGGAGACATGCTGGAAGTATGGATAAAGGGCGGGTGTGAAAAGGGTAGACCTGAAGGGTCTGTTTACTCTTTCCAAAAATACTAGGACTAGGGGGTATGCAATGAAGCTACAAAGTAGTAAATTTAAAACGAATCGGAGAAAAGTTGTCTTCACTCAACTTGTAATTAAACTCTGGAATTCGTTGCCAGAGAATGCGGTAAAGGCGGTTAGCTCTGCGGGGTTTTAAAAAGGTTTGGACGGCTTCCTAAAGGAAAAGTCCATAGACCATTAATAAAATGGACTTGAGGAAAATCCACTGTTTCTGGGACAAGCAGTATAAAATGTTTTGTACTTTTTTGGGATCTTGCCAGGTATTTGTGACCTGGATTGGCCACTGTTGGAAACCTTGATGTCCTATTTACTTTGCCTAGTGCACCTGAATGTAACTCACCCTGAGCTACTACTGAAAAAGTGTCTGCAAAATCCAAAATACATTAAATCAGTACTGTACAAGGGCGAGGGTGATGCAAGGCAACATGGATGCCCTATTCCTCCCATCCACAAGGGCAAAATATTACTCTTGCGGCCCAGTTTCTGTTTTAGAGCAAGTGAAATCCAGTTCATCCCTCCTGAAGGAGGTGAAACTGGAGGTCTCTCAGCCTCTTTTCACCTTCACAGCAACTCCACAAGGAAACGAAAAGTGTCTGATTTCAGTCCTTTAGAAAAATAAATGCCACGATCCCACTGCTGCCAGCCCTAATCTCTGTCCAATGGGCTCACCCTGACCTTAAAGGGGATCAGTGGCCCCTTGTAATAGCAGGCCAACTTTTAATTGACTCCAAGATTATGCAATTAGGAACTAAAAGATAGCCTTACAGTTATGCCCATCCAGGTTTGCTTGCTTTTTCTTTTTTTGCACCTTGCAAAACCTCCAGGCTTGACTTCAACCAGCAAATTACCACCATTTAAAAAAAGGGGAGGGGGCGGAGGGGCCAAGCGTCTGCAGTTTAGGGTCATTTTCCTATTTGCATCCGCTGTTAGCTGGAGATCATTTTAATAAATAGGAACGAAGGGGGACCGGCATCTAGAGGGCTTGCCGGCAGCATTTAAAAGCCAATAGAGTTTCTAATTCGACTGTATCATTTCTTATTGATTAGAGCAATCAAGATGAAAGGCCAGCCAGGCTGCGAGCAGTTCAGCATCTGATTAAAGATAAGAGTCAGTTAATGCAAGAGCAGGGGGGGAAATTGGTGAAGAGACTGATTTGCATGAGCTGGGAGCCCAGCCACAGGGGGACAGAAATCACTCATTAGGATTAGAGAGAGGCTCAAGCATGCTTTCAAGATCATTTGGGGGCCAGACGAAATGCTCTCTCCCTCTGAGAGAGAGAGCATGCCCCCCCCCCCCCCGACACACCCCTGTGCACAAGCAGGTTGCAGAGAAGTGAGGGGCTAGCTTTTGGGAGTTTGCAAGAGCCTGTGGCTGTCAGGGAGGGTGGGGGGGCTTTTAAACACTCTTTTTGACTCTGCTAGGACGTGCATTGATTGTGGGTTTATTTTAAAAAATAATAAGCATCGAAAAAGGGATTTAAGCGTTAAAAAGAGCCACCTGTAGGATTTAAAGGCAGCTCTGGGGTTCGGAATATTCAGAATCTCCCCCCCCCCCTCCTGTTTTATGTTATCAGTCTATGTACAATGTAGACACTCTGAAAGATTTAGCAGGCAATTTTCATCAGTGCTTTTACAGTCCCTTTCGGGAGGTTTCAGCCTCTAATTGTAAATGAAGAAATCGATCATGGAGGATAAAGTCGGAGCTCGAGGGGAAACAAAGTTTCTGACACCGATACACGGGATTGGGATTTTCTGCTGCTTCCACAATACCAGCTCCCTAAAGATCGGAGCAATCGGAATTACTGCTTTTTCCTTTGCCAGTACCTTTAGCCCAAATGGTGAATTAGAAAGTGGTTTTTTTTTTTTTTTTTAAGGAGGAGGGAGCTCTAATTAATAAGGCTGACATGTTTCTCTTCCAACACTACTGAATTTAACTTTTCTGTAAAACCTCCCCCTTTTCCTGAGGAAAATAGGATTTAGCCTGTGAAATTACCCCAATTCTATGCTAGAGGTCAAGCTAAATTGGCCACATCCTTACATAAGAACACAAGCAAGACCGAAGCCCAGGTCACAAGTACCTGGCAAGATCCCAGAACAGTAAAACAGATTTTATGCTGCTTAAGCTAGAAATAACCAGTCCTAGTAATGGTTTGTGGACTTTTCTTTTAGGAAATTATCCTAACTTTTTTTTAAACCCCTGCTAAGCTCACCACTTTTACCATATTCTCTGGCAATGAATTCCAGAGTTTAATTACACCTTGAGTGAAAAAATATTTTTTCTGATTCATTTTAAATTCATTCCCCTAGTCCTAGTATTTTAGAAGGGGTAAAGCTAGTGATTCACACCTACCTGTTCCACTCCACTCAGTATTTTATAGACCTCTATCATATCTCCCTTCAGCTGCCTTTTCTCCAAACTGAAGAGCCCTATCCACTTTAGCCTTTCCTCATAGGGAAGTTGTCCCATCCCCTTTATCATTTTCATCACCCTTCTCTGTACCTTTTCTAATTCTGCTACATCTTTTTCGAAATGCCGGTGAGCCTGAGGTCAGTTCCAAGCAAAATGGTAGAGAGTATTATTAAGAACAAAACTACAGAGCATATTCAAAAGCATGGATTAATGAGACAAAGCCAACATGGATTTAGTGAAGGGAAATTTTGCCTCACCAATATATTACATTTCTTTGAAGCAAGGGCGTAGCCAGACTTTGGCAGGAGGGGGGGGGTCCAGAGCCCGAGGTGAGGGGACACATTTTAGCCCCCCCTGGTGCAGCCGACCCCCTGCCACTTTTGACCCCCCCCAGCACCGCCCCCTCGCCGCTGCCGACCCTTTTGACCCCCCTTCCCGCCACCTCCAACCCTCCCCCGCCACGCCACCATCGGGTACCTTTGCTGGCGGGGGTCCCCAACCCCCTGGCAGCCGAAGTCCTCTTCAGTGCCGGTCTCCAGCGCGGCCGTGTTGCTGATCTGTAGTGCAAGGATTCTGTTTCTGTGAGTCTGACGTCCTGCACGTAGGAACGCAGGAACGTGCAGGACGTCAGACTCACAGAAACAGAATCCTTGCAGTACAGATCAGCAACGTGGCCGTGCTGGAGACCGGCACTGAAGAGGACCAGCTGGCGGGGGTTGGGGACCCCTGCCAGCAAAGGTACCCGATGGCGGCGGGAGATTGGTGGCAGCAGGGGGGTGTCAAAGGGGTCAGCGGCGGGAGGGCGGGGGCCAAATCTATGGGGGCCCATGCCCCTGTGACCCCACGTAGCTATGCCCCTGCTTTGAAGGGGTGAACAAACATATGGAAAAAGGTGAGCCGGTTGATATTGTGTATCTGGATTTTCAAAAGACATTTGACAAAGTACCTATGAAAGGCTGCAGAGGAAATTGGAAAGTCATGGGATAGGAGATAATGTTCTATTGTGGATTAAAAACTGGTTAAAAGATAGAAAACAGAGAGTAGGGTTAAATGGTCATTATTCTCAGTGGAGAAGGGTAGTTAGTGGGGTTCCTCAGGGGTCTGTGCTAGGACTGCTGCTTTTTAATATATTTATAATGATTTAGAGATGGGAGTAACTAGTGAGGTAATTAAATTTGCCAACAACTCAAAGTTATTCAAAATTGTTAAATCACAAGAGGATTGTGAAAAATTACAAGACACCATTACGAGACTGGGAGGTCTGGGAATCCAAATGGCAGATGACATTTAATGTGAGCAAGTGCAAAGTGATGCATGTGGGAAACAGGAATCCGAATTATAGCTATGTCATGCAAGGTTCCACATTAGGAGTCACGGACCAGGAAAAGGATGTAGGAGTCATTGTTGATGATACGTTGAAACCTTCTGCTCAGTGTGCTGCTGCGGCTAAGAAAGCAAATAGAATGTTAAGTATTATTAGGAAAGGAGTGGAAAACAAAAATGAGGATGTTATAATGCCTTTGTATAGCTCCATGATGTATTTATTTAGTGCATTTGTATCCCACATTTTCCCACCTATTTGCAGGCTCAATGTGGCTTACAGAGTTTTGTTATGACATAGTCATTACATGATATCAGATACAGTTAGTAATGTACAAAGAATAAGTAAGGGAAGAGAGAAGGAAGGTGTTATGCACGATGGTATAGAAGGTGGACTTTAATAACTGGGTGGATTGGTGAGGTAGTTTTGTGAGGTTATGGGTTCTCTTTGTAGGCTTTGTTGAAGAGATATGTCTTCAAAGATTTGCGGAAGTTAGTTATTTCGTCAATAGCTTTCAGGGATGCGGGTAATGCATTCCACAGCTGCGTGCTCATGTAAGAGAAGGTGGTGGCGTGTATCAGCTTGTATTTTAGTCCTTTACAGCTGGGGAAGTGCAGGTTGAGAAATTTGCGTGATGATCTTATGGCGTTTCTGGGAGGCAACCGCACCTTGAATACTGTGTGCAGCTTTGGTCACTGCATCTTAAAAAAGATATAGTGGAATTAGAAAAGGTACAGAGAAGGGAGACAAAAATAATAAAGGGGATGGGATGACCTCCCTATGAGGAAAAGCCAAAGTGGCTAAGGCTCTTCAGCTTGGAGAAAAGACAGCTGAGGGGAGATATGATAGAGGTCTGTAAAATATTGAGAGGAGTGGAACTGGTAGACATGAATCACTTGTTTACACTTTATAAAAATACTATGACTAGGGGGCACGCAATAAAGCTACTAAGTAGTAAATGTAAAACGAAGCAGAGAAAATATTTCTTAACTTTGGAATTCGTTGCCAAAGAATCTGGTAAAAGCAGTTAGCTTAGCAGAGTTTTAAAAAGGTTTGGATATCTTCCTAAATGAAAAGTCCAAAAGCCATTATTAAAATGGCCTTGGGAAAATCTGCTGATTATTTCTGGGATAAGCAGCATAAAATGTATTGTACTGTTATGGGATCTTGCCAGGTACTTGTGACCTGGATTGGCCACTGTTCAAAACAGGATACTGGGCTTGATAGACTTTTGGTCTGTCCCCGTATGGCAACACTTATGTACTAATTGTATACAGTATTTGAGGTGCGATACAAAGACACTATAACATTCTCAGTTTTGTTTTTTATTTGTTTAGCTGCTCTGCACACTGAGCAGAGGGTTTCAACGTAGCATCAACGGTAACACCTAGATCCTTTTCCTGGGCCATGACCCTGTAGTTTAGGTTCCTCTTTGCATCCTTTTGCACTCGCTCACATTAAACATTAGACTCTCTTTTATGACCTATATTCCTGTGGTTTCCCCTATAGCATCAACGTTGGCATCTGATGTTTCTTTTCAATGCTGATGAACATCAGCACAGCAGCACCTAAAGATGACTATCGGTGGAAATGAGGAAATCAATTTCCCCTTCTCCCGACCTTTCCAGCCTCTTTGAAATATTAAGTTTTCCTTACCAGCAATATTATAGTCAGAATGAAAAAGAGGCGCTTTAAGCCGTCTAACTTCCAGAGACGGTCGGAGGGGGAGGGGATCGCATGTGCTGGTTTTATTCAAAATAGGAGCCTAAATGTATCACGTTTAAGGGGTGCAGACCTTTATGTGCATTGCCCTTTAACGGCTGTGTGTCGTCCGTTACTTGCATTTAAATGAGAATCACATAATTACAATATATTTGTATAGCATTTTCGTTCCGCGTTTGTCAATGCGATAAACAGGGCTTTGGTGCATTCGTCACTAGATACCGCGATCGCTAAGCCGGTCCAAAATGATCGCTCCTGACATTTGATGCATCTTGTCCAAGAAGTCCTGCGGCACGTCATCTGCTCAGTAGTCTCACAAAACCTTCCCATCATCGAAACAGCAATTAAAATCGGGATATGTTCATTCAAGGTTCCATGCAATAAGAAAACGTAGTTCTAACGATCAAGTTAAAAGTGTAAACATAAACGGATAGCTAGCTCTCAAATGTACGTATAACCACACAGCACACGTCGGTACCATTTTCATTCTGAAACGTTCCCTCCTCCTTCTAAAAACCAGGGCTTCTAAATTAATTTTCTGTCAGTCAATACACAGTCGTTATGGTCTGTCCAAAATGAAAAATGATCCTCATACAACGGAGCAATTAGAAACCAAATTCTCCATATAGAAAACAAACATTCAAGGGTTAGAAAAAGAAATCCAGCCGGCCAACTGGAGCCCCTCCCGCCCCGTATAGGAATAAAGTTGTTTTCTCTATATACAATCTGTCTGCCAGGCCTCCTGAATACCCTTTGCTGAGCTGTAAGGGGATCAGAGTCTCTCAGGGGATAATTGTAGGTGTCAGCGTGGAGACTTTGCAAAAAGTCTGAACTGTCATCTCCCAAGAGCAGTGGCCCAGCAGCACTTTCCCTTTCTGGGAAATTCCCCATCCTCCCCCCCCCCACACCTTGCACAGACTGTCCCCCTGCTGTGGGGCCCCTGGCTCTCAAGGGCCCTTTTTAGGCAAAAGGAAGTCTGGTTCTTGCCAGTGCAGAGGTGACTTTCCTCTCCGCCTCCCCCACTTTTTTTGCTCTGAAATGGTGTCTTTTTAGCATCGTGTGAGTCTAGCAAGTCACCCCGACCCCCCACCCCACCCCGATTCTTCCCCAGGCATCTGCTTCGAATGGCAAACGAGCTCCTTCCTTCAGAGCAGCGCTGGGAAACGCAGGCAGCCAGAATAAGGATTTGGCGTTCATTTTTTCCGCTTGACTTGATTATTGTTGCCTTTCACTTTCCCTGATTCCTGGGCAGGATTAGCTTTGACTTCCCCCCCCCCCCCCCCCCCCCACCCTTCCCACCCCTGCTTTGGGAGGCCGGAGTAGCCCCAAACCCCCTCTCATGAGAATTGATGGGGGGATGAAGGGACTGACCTGATTTGAGCCACAGAGCCTTCATCAAGTGGCAGAAGCTTTTCGGGGGGGGGGGGGGTCAATGTATTCACTGAATAAGACTTTTCCCAAATTACATGGGAGAGGGTTTTCTCTGTCTCTCTTTAATGGAAAGCAAGGCTTGCAGGCCGCAATTGGTGGCTTTTTGACAACAGATTACATCTGTGGTTTCCAATCCCCTCCTGGGGGGGGGGGGGAGAGGTTAAATCCCTTAAAAACTTATAGGAAGCAGGAATAGTTCTGGGAGGGGGAGGGGGTAAAGCTGAATTAGAACCGGCCACCAAGAAATGTTGAAAAACAATTTAAGAAATAAGGGTAAACTCTATTTATAATGCATGTTGTTTCTGATTCTCTTACTTTATCGACATTTGTCGTTTTGTGAATTATACTTGATGCATATATTCAGCCAGTCCTGGGGGTGGGAGGCACCTTGCGTCTTCTTTTCATAGCCAGATTCAGACATGGATTAGAAAAGTCTCTGGGTGGGAAAAGAGCCATTAAGATACAGCATACAAATAACTTTGCTGGCCAGAACATTCCTGTGGATCAGGGATGTGCAGGGTTATGTCACAGCTGGAAGAGGAGGGAATACATGGAGCCCAGACAGGGCTTCTCCATCTGCACTCAAAGGGGGCTTGCATTGCAGAAAGCTGAGCCCCAAACTCACCAGCTGATGCAACAAGTTTATCATATAGAAATTCAAAGCTAATCGATTGTGCACAAATCTGAGTGAAAGGAAAGTGTCAGCACAGCTCTGCACCTGTGCTGGAATGTTATCCTGCAGAATAAATATCGGCCTTGCAAACCTTTCTTGCACAACATTCCAATACCTGTGCGGATACGATATATTTATATTTTTTTGCAAGAACCCATGCACAGAACTAGAACTATGCTGGCATTAAAAACAAACAAAAAAAAAACAACCCTGGCATTAAAAACAAACAACAAAAAAAACCCTGGTATTAAATCCTCTCAAACTAATGATTCTATATGTCTCCTCTGACCTGGCACTTAAGGTCTAAGGTTGTGCCCATTTGAAGTACATAAGTATTGCCATACTGGGAAAGACCAAAGGTCCATCGAGCCCAGCATCCTGTTTCCAACAGTGGCCAATCCAGGTCACAAGTACCTGGCAGAAACCAAAACAATAGCAACATTCCATGTAGGACCCCAAAGAATAGAAAGATTCTAGAATCCTAAAGAGTAACAAGATTCCATGTAGAGCTCCAAAGAGTAGCAACATTCCATTCAGAATCCCAAGTACATAAGTACATAAGTATTGCCATACTGGGACAGACCAAAGGTCCATCTAGCCCAGCATCCTGTTCCAACAGTGGCCAATCCAGGTCACAAATACCTGGCAAGATCCCCAAAAAGTACAAAACATTTTATACTGCTTATCCCAGAAATAGTGGATTTTCCCCAAGTACATTTAATAACGGTCTATGGACTTTTCCTTTAGGAAGCCATCCAAACCTTTTTTAAACTCTGCTAAGCTAACCACCTTTACCACATTCTCTGGCAATGAATTCCAGAGTTTAAGGTTTCTACATGCGTAGGATAAACATAAAGGAATCCTGTGCAGAAGGAAGGGATCCTCAGGAGCTTAGCCTAGAATGGGTGGCAGAGCTGGTGGTTGGGAGGTGGGGTTAGTGCTGGGCAGACTTATACGGTCTGTGCCAGAGCCGGTGGTGGGAGGCGGGGTTGGTGGTTGGGAGGCGGGGATAGGGCTGGCCAGACTTATACGGTCTGTGCACTGAAGAGGACAGTACAAATAAAAAAGTAGCACATATGAATTTATCTTCTTGGGCAGACTGGATGGACCATGCAGGTCTTTTTCTGCCGTCATCTACTATGTTTACTATGTTTAAGAGCTATCAGCCTCAATACCATTTGTGGCTGCGTGTTGGTGTCCTAAGCATGGATTCATAGCAGTTATCTTGTGTCTGAGAGGCAGATGCACAAAAGTTACCGGGCCAGTATCGAGTGTTTTTAAGCGGTTCCAACTGGTTCAGCAAGCTCGCTATTCAGCAGATAATGCTGTGGGCTTTTTACCATTCACGGTGGCAGCCAACGAAAATCATATGCTAAACAATGCAAATGAGCTGATCTGTATTCAAATGTGCATTCTGAGGGATGCATGACCATTTACAAACAATGCACAGAAAGACCTGCCTACGTTTAACAGGGGAAATTTCACGGGAGGTCTGGAGCAGCAGTAGCAGGCGATGGGATAACACATTTTGGGAGCCAGGATCCTTGCAGAGGGCCACAGGAGACTTGGGGCAGGAGCAGCAATACTTCCACATCCTCCCCACAGTGAAAGGCAGCAGCTTAGAGGCTGTGTGCAGAGCGTGTGTACTCCCCAGCCACCATCGGCTTCTGGAAAAATGCTTAAAAATTAAAAATCACCCCTTTCTCTCTGGCTCCAGTCGAGGTATTTTTGCATCAAAAAGGTTTGAAAAAAGCTATCCACGGCTTTTGTACAAGCAGCTTGTATGTGCGTAAGAAAGCCCTGGGTATCACACACTGTTCTGAGCATGTGCAGAACACCCGAGCTTAGCAATTGGTTGCTCTGTGCAAGTGCAGCTTTCCGATTGGCTCCCCCCCCCCCCCCTACTGAGCTGCTCACTGTTTTTGTGAGCAGCTCATTTGCATGCTATTCCCTTTGGGAATCACTCGCTATTTTCAACTGGTCATTTTTACCAAGGATCTCAATGAAGACAGATGTTTCCAGGGACTTTCATGCATCTGCCCCCTGAAACACTTCTCTGCATTGTGCAGCCATAAAAACGCACACAGACATCTGGCTAACTGCGCTACCTTCGGGCTTCTACCCCACCCCACCCCCCAAACAAATGAAGACAATATGCTCAAGGCTACCTCTTTATTAGTGACAATATTGCTGGGTTCAAGAATATAGCCAGCACCTATGTTTGAAAGGCAGTTGTCCACGCTCATGGCTGTCCTTAACTCCGATGATAAAATGTAGTTAAAACAACTGAAGGGTGGAGCCCTCCTAAAATCAATGATGCAAGCTATGATTCTTAAAAAATTAAAAATCTATAACATATTTCATTGTACAAGTCTGCAGAATGTCTATATAAAAAGTAAATATTTTTTTTTTAAACCTGTTGCAAAACAAACAAACAAAAAAAAAACCCAACATAAAACCAAATGCAAAAGTGAGGTGTGGAGAGCTGATTCCATCAGAACTGGTTCTGGAAGGTTCACAGCTTGGCAGTGGTTGCAGGTGGTCTGTCCTCGGTGTTAGAGGAAGATCATCTCTATCCCTGGAAGGAGTATCTGGCTTCCACAAGATGTCGCTGTAGTGAAACATAGAAACTGAAGGCAGATAAAGACCATATGGTCTATCCAGTCTGCCAATGAATCAATGCCATCTGGAATTCGTTGCCAGAGAATGTGGTAAAGGCGGTTAGCTTAGTGGAGTTTAAAAAAGGGTTGGACAGCTTCCTAAAGGAAAAGTCCATAGACCATTATTAAATGGACTTGGGGAAAATCCACTATTTCTGGGATAAGCAGTATAAAATGTTTTGTACATTTTTGGGATCTTGCCGGGTATTTGTGACCTGGATTGGCCACTGTTGGAAACAGGGTGCTGGGCTTGATGGACCTTTGGTCTTTCCCAGTATGGCAATACTTATGTACTTATGTCTCATTCTCTCCCTTAGACATCCTATGCACTTGTCCCAAGCTTTCATTTTTCATCTCCATCACCTCCACCAGGAGGCCATTCCATGAGTTCACCACCCTTTCCGTCAAGAAGTATTTCCTCAGGTTACTTCTGAGTCTGTCCCCTTTCACCTTCATCCTATGCCACCTCGTTCCAGAGCTTCCTTTCAGGCGAAACACACTCGCCTCCTGTGCATTTGTGCCGCATAGGTATTTAAATCTCACGCCTTTCTTCCAAAGTATATATATTGAGATCTTTCAAGTCTGTCCCCATACGCTCTTTTGATTGACTCCATCTTTTTGAAGGTTCGGTCTCCAGAACTGTACACAGTATTCTAAATGAGGTCTCACCAGAGTCTTGTACAGGGGCATCATTGGCTCCTTTTTCTTACCAAGCATTCCTCTCCCTAGGCACCCAAGCATCATTTTAGCTTTCGCTGTTGCCTTTTCTACCTGCTTCACCACCTTAGGTTCATCACATACCATCACACCCAAGCCCTGCCCTTCTCTCATGCACAAACGTTCTTCACACCCTAAACTGTAGCATTCTCTCGGGCGTTTGGAACCTAAATGCCTATAATATCTATAATATCAGCAAAATTCACCCTTTCCTTTCTGAGCACACTACCAGAACCCTCATCCACACTCTTGTCACCTCTCGCTTAGACTATTGCAACTTGCTTCTCACAGGTCTCCCACTTAGCCATCTCTCTCCTCTTCAATCTGTTCAAAATTCTGCTGCACGACTAATATTCCGCCAGTGTCATTATGCTCATATTAGCCCTCTCCTCAAGTCACTTCACTGGCTCCCTATCCGTTTCCACATAAAGTTCAAACTCCTCTTATTGACCTATAAGTGCATTCACTCTGCAGCTCCTCAGTACCTCTCCACTCTCATCTCTCCCTACATTCCTCCCCAGGAACTCCATTCACTGGGTAAATCTCTCTTATTATCTGCACCCTTCTCCTCCACCGTTAACTCCAGACTCCATTCCTTTTATCTTGCTGCACCGTATGTCTGGAATAGACTTCCTGAGCCATTACGTCAAGCTCCATATCTGGCCGTCTAAAAGCCCACGTTTTTGATGCTGCTTTTAACTCCTAACCCTTATTCACTTGTTCAGAACCCTTATTTTATCATCCTCACCTTAATATTCCCTTATCTCTTATTTGTCCTGTTTGTCCTAATTAGATTGTAAACTCTGTCGAGCAGGGACTGTCTCTTCATGTTTAAGTGTACAGCGCTGCGTACGTCTAGTAGCGCTATAGAAATGATAAGTAGTAGTAGTAGTAAATGCACGACCCTGCATTTTTTAGTATTAAATCTAAGCTGTCAAATTCCAGACCACTCCTCTATCTTCGCTAAGTCCTTCCTCGTGTTATGCATAGCATCAGAGGTGTCTACCCTGTTGCAGATTTTGGTATCATCTGCAAAGAGGCAAAGCTTAGCAAACAGCCCTTCAGCAATATCGCTTACAGAAATGTTAAAAAGAACCAAACCACTGGTAACATCCTTTTCGTCAGAATGAGCTCCATTTACCACTAACCTCTGTTCCCTTCCACGCAACCAATTTCAAACCCAGTCAGTCACTTTGGAAACCATAGCAAGGGCACTCAGTTTATTTAATACTTCATAAGCACAAGAGAAGGGGTGGGGCAACCACGGTTCTCTGGGGCCACAATCCAGTCGGGATTTCAAGGTTTCTAAATTAATATGCATGAGATCGATTTGCATACAATGGAAGCAGTACATGCAAATCAATTTCATGCATATTTATTGCAGAAATCTTGAAAACGCCCTTGAGCACTGTGGTTGTCCAGCCCTAGGTTAAAGGAATGGTTCTAGGTTAATTCCCACCTGGACAATTCCCCCCAGACAATTCCCACTCACCAATTACACCTTGGACAATTCCCAACTAGGTCAATTCCCCCCACCCCCTCTGCCGAGGACAATTCCCACCCCCCATAACATTTTTGATGCCAAATATACTTCAAACAGTGTATATGTAAAGAAAAAAATATATTCTTGCTAAACCATTAGAAAGAAGGAAGAGGGGTAGATAGTTGGAAGGCTGAATCAGTTATATCATAGAAACATAGAAACATGACGGCAGTCAAAGGCCCATCCTCTGTAACCCCTAATTCTTCCTGTTCCTAAGCGATCCCACATGCTTATCCCATGCCTTTTTAAATTCTGGAACAGTCCTCGACTCCACCACCTCCACCGGGAGACCATTCCTCGCCTCCACCACCTTTTCTGTGAAATGATACTTCCTTAGGTT
Source organism: Microcaecilia unicolor (assembly GCF_901765095.1). Classification (NCBI taxonomy): domain Eukaryota; kingdom Metazoa; phylum Chordata; class Amphibia; order Gymnophiona; family Siphonopidae; genus Microcaecilia; species Microcaecilia unicolor. The sequence continues at coordinate 33,399 of NW_021963305.1, read as the reverse complement.
ACTCCTAAGCCTATTCCCATTATGACATCACAATATGAGCTCTGGTTACCAGAGACTGAAACTCTTCACACTAAGGGGGGAAAGTAAGCCAAGAATAGGACAATTGAGCCATTGTGACATCACTGATGGTTGGCTCTTAGGCATTGGTGGAATAGAAACATAGAAACATGACTGCAGATAAAGGCCATATGACCCATCCAGTCTGCCCATCCTCTGTAACCCCTAATTCTTCCTGTTCCTAAGCGATCCCACATGCTTATCCCATGCCTTTTTAAATTCTGGAACAGTCCTCGACTCCACCACCTCCACCGGGAGGCCATTCCACGCCTCCACCACCTTTTCTGTGAAATGATACTTCCTTAGGTTACTCCTAAGCCTATTCCCATTATGACATCACAATATGAGCTCTGGTTACCAGAGACTGAAACTCTTCACACTAAGGGGGGAAAGTAAGCCAAGAATAGGACAATTGAGCCATTGTGACATCACTGATGAGGTTGGCTCTTAGGCATTGGTGGAATGAGGCATTATGACATCACAATTTCAGCTCTGGTTACCAGAGACTGAAACACACTAAGGGGGGAAAGTAAGCCAAGAATAGGACAATTGAGCCATTGTGACATCACTGATGAGGTTGGCTCTTGGGCATTGGTGGAATGAGGCATTATGACATCACAATATCAGCTCTGGTTACCAGAGACTGAAACACACTAAGGGGGGAAAGTAAGCCAAGAATAGGACAATTGAGCCATTGTGACATCACTGATGAGGTTGGCTCTTGGGCATTGGTGGAATGAGGCATTATGACATCACAATATCAGCTCTGGTTACCAGAGACTGAAACACACTAAGGGGGGAAAGTAAGCCAAGAATAGGACAATTGAGCCATTGTGACATCACTGATGAGGTTGGCTCTTAGGCATTGGTGGAATAGAAACATAGAAACATGACAGCAGATAAAGGCCATTTGACCCATCCAGTCTGCCCATCCTCTGTAACCCCCAATTCTACCTGTTCCTAAGCAATCCCACATGCTTATCTCATGCCTTTTAAAATTCTGGAACAGTCCTCGACTCCACCACCTCCAATAGGAGGCCATTCCACGCCTCCACCACCCTTTCTGTGAAATAATACTTCCTTAGGTTACTCCTAAGCCTATTCCCATTATGACATCACAATATGAGCTCTGGTTACCAGAGACTGAAACTCTTCACACTAAGGGGGGAAAGTAAGCCAAGAATAGGACAATTGAGCCATTGTGACATCACTGATGAGGTTGGCTCTTAGGCATTGGTGGAATGAGGCATTATGACATCACAATATGAGCTCTGGTTACCAGAGACTGAAACTCTTCACACTAAGGGGGGAAAGTAAGCCAAGAATAGGACAATTGAGCCATTGTGACATCACTGATGAGGTTGGCTCTTAGGCATTGGTGGAATAGAAACATAGAAACATGACGGCAGATAAAGGCCATATGACCCATCCAGTCTGCCCATCCTCTGTAACCCCCAATTCTTCCTGTTCCTAAGTGATCCCACATGCTTATCCCATGCCTTTTTAAATTCTGGAACAGTCCTCGACTCCACCACCTCCAATAGGAGGCCATTCCACGCCTCCACCACCCTTTCTGTGAAATAATAATTCCTTAGGTTACTCCTAAGCCTATTCCCTCTTAACTTTGTCATATGCCCCCTCATTCCAGAGCTCTCCTTCATTTGGAAAAGGCTCTCTTCCTATACATAAATGCCCTTGAGATATTTAAATGTTTCTATCATGTCTGCTCTCTCCCTCCTCTCTCCCAGCGTATACATGTTGAGGTTCATAAGCCTGTCCCTATAATTTTTGCATTCAAGACCGCTTACTAATTTCATAGCCGCCCTCTGGACCGACTCCATCCTGTTTATATCCTTCCTTAGGTGCGGTCTCCAGAACTACACGCAGTACTCCAAATGGGGCCTCACTAGAGACTTATACAATGGCACTATCACCTCCTTTTTCCTGCTGGTCATGCCTCTCTTTATGCACCCAAGCATCCTTCTAGTTTTGGCCGTCGCTTTTTCTACCTGTTTGGAAGCTTTAAGGTCGTCAGGCACAATCACCCCCAAGTCCCGCTCTTCCTTCTCACAATGAAGCACTACACCCCCCTATATTGTACCATTCCCTCGGACCCTGCATTTTTTGGGATTAAACCTTAGTTGCCAAATATCAGCCCTAGAGACAGGCAGAGCTCCAGAGTCTCAATGTGTGGATGAACCGATGGTGCAGGGAGGAGGGTTTTAGATTTGTAAGGAAATGGGCAACATTCTGGGGAAGGGGGAGCCTATTCCGGAATGATGGGCTCCAGCTTAACCAGGGTGGGACCAGGCTGCTGGCATCGGCATTTGAAAAGGAGATAGAGCAGCTTTTCAACTAGAACCTGGGGGAAGGCCAACACTCATTCAAAGACGCAGGGTTCAGAACAAGGTATCTTTCAAAGAAGACAGGGTATAGCGAGGTTGCAAAAGAGACCGTAACAGATCAGGTGTCCTTAAATAAAAATCGGGCAAAAGATTGCAAATTAATACTGTCAACTACTGAGCAAGATGTAAATAGGAACAACAAACATAGTTTGAAATGTCTGTATGCAAATGCCAGGAGCCTAAGAAATAAGATGGGAGAGTTATAATATATTGCACTAAATGAAAAATTAGATATAATAGGCATCTCTGAGACCTGGTGGGAGGGGGATAACCATTGGGACACTGTCATACCGGGGTACAAATTATATCGCAGTGATAGGGTGGATCGAATTGGTGGAGGTGTAGCATTGTATATTAACGAGAGCCTTGAATCAAATAGATTGAAAATTCTGCAGGAAACAAAACACGTCTTGGAATCCCTGTGGATTGAAATTCCACGTGTAAAGGAGAAAAGGATAGTGATAGGAGTGTACTACCATCCACCTGGCCAGGATGAACAGACGGATGCAGTTGTTAGTCGTTAGGGCAGGAGGTTTCCGTGCACCGTTTCTCTGAGCATCGCACAGAATCACTAATGGCCTCATTTAAATGCCAGTGAGCTCATTTGCATAGGATTTTTGGTGGCTTGCTTCCATGAACGGTAAAAGTGGCCCAGAAAGCCACTGTGCATTGGTCACACAATAACGTTTCATTTAAACAGGCTAAAACCAGTCTAAATGAAATGTTGCCAGCCTGGTTTGCTTTGAGCATCTCCCCCACCCCTGTGGTGTCATCCTACCTGTCAGTGCTTTTTGGATACCAGCTGCCAGGGGGAGCTGTACACAGTGGAATATGCTGTTTGCAAAGACACATGGGAGGGAAGAAGAGCCAGAGGCAGGCAATGCAGTCACTGACCAACAGGAAGAGGACAAGGGGTAGGGAGATGGGTGACAGGCGCTTGCTTTGGCGGGTGAGGACCACATCTCCTCAGCTGCTTTTTCAAAGGGTAACAGCTCCTTCCTAAATATTGACATGATTCATTCCAGTGGCGTACCAAGGGGGGGGGGCAGTCCGCCCCGGGTGCACACCGCTGGTGGGTGCCGCAGCGCGCGCCTGCTCCGAGTTCGCTAAACTTCTTTGCTCGTTCGCTGCAGCTCCCTCTGCCCCAGAACAGGTTACTTCCTGTTCCGGGGTAGAGGGAGCTGTAGCAAACGAGCAAAGAAGTTTAGCAAACTCGGAGCAGGCGCGCGCCGCGGCACCTCCCTCCCCAGCAGCGTGCACCCGGGGGGGTGTCATTTCGCCAGAGGGGGGGGAGGTGTAATTTAGTGGAGGGGGGCGCAATGCACCCGGGGGGGGGGGGGGGACGCATCGGCGCTCTGCCCTGGGTGCCATCCAGGCAAGGAACGCCACTGATTCATTCTAAAGCATAACATATGAGGAAAGGCTAAAGAGGTTAGGGCACTTCAGCTTGGTAAAGAGACAGCTGAGGGGAGGGTGGGGGGGGAGGATATGATTGAGGTGTACAAATCCTGAGTGGTGTAGAACGACTAGAAGTGAATTGAAATTTCACTCTTTCAAAAAGTACAAAGACCAGGGGACACTGAATGAAATTACACGGAAACACTTTAAAAACAAATAGGAGGAAATATTTTTTCACTCAAAGAATAGTTAAGTTCTGGAATCCTCTGCCAGAGGATATCGTAACCGTGGTTAGCGTATCTGGGTTTAAAAAAAGGTCTGGACAAGTTTCTGGAGGAAAAGCTTATAGTCTGTTATTGAGATGGACATGTGGAAGCCACTGCTTGCCCTGGGGTTGGAAGCATAGAACCTTGATACTCTTTGGGATTCATTTTGGAATCTTTCTATTCTTTGGGATTCTGCATGGAATGTTGTTACTAATTGGGTTTCTGCCAGGTACTTGTGACCTGGATTGGTCACTGTTGGAAGCAGGATACTGGGCTAGAAGGACCATTGGTTTGACCCAGTATGACTATTCTTATGTTCTTACTTGTTTAATTGCCTTCATATTTTTGTCTTTATTTTTACAGTTTTCTTTCGAAAAAGTAGCTCTAGGTTTCTTGTTACATAATTCTTGTAAGCAGAACCTCACTATTGTCGCAGTAAAAAAAACGTGATTTGTGCATGATTCTGGAACAATATCTAGTTTATGACAAGGCAATAGCAGATCACCTAAGAAAACGAATAACATTAAGCCTTCCTCTTTTTCATCATGCTTTTTCTTTCATACATTTCTTTAAATTATTCTGCGTGACCTGGAAATTTCCTCCCTTTTCTTTTGGGCTTCCAGCTCAATCAGTCTACCTCTATCCAGCACTGACACCACAGACCTTCAATCACAGCTGAAATTTTTATCACACAACTTTTCTGTCAGGGAAGGCTTCGTGGCGTATCTTTCCAGGAAGCTGAGATGTAGAGAGACCAGGAAAGAGACTTTGATTCTGCAGCTCTCGGAAACCTAAGGTCATTCGGTTCAGGCTTTGTGAGATTAAAGAAATTGTCTGTACGCTGGGCTTAACATTCAGACTTTTGACTTTGCACTGTAGAGTTCACTGCAGGCTGCCACCAATTTTCCCCGGATTTGGTTCTTACCTTGATCACATCAAATAGGGGAAGGTTGTACTTCCTGATGCAGAGGGCAGCGCTGGAAGGAAGATCAGAATGAAAGAGCACATACCTTCAGACCAGTAGAGGCTGCGACTTGAGACAGGCCCACATCTACAGCAATTAAATGTTATATCCTAAAACCCTCCAAGATTTACAGGGGCGTAGCCAGACAACAGATTTTGGGTGGGCCGAGGCCAGAAGTGGGTGGGCACCAAGTGTTCTCCCCCCTCCCCCCCCCCAACCACAACCAAAAAAATATCTCAGCTGGCGGGAAAACGCTTCTTTCCACCTTGGCGGTCTGCAGCAGGCAGAGTTGCGTTTTCGTTACCATGAGGAGGAAGTCTTCAGCTGGCCGAGCTTAGTATCCCCACCAGCTACCACTAAATGTTTGCTACTGTTGGGTGGGCCTGAGCCCTAAATGGGTGGGCACTGGCCCACCCAGGCCCACCTGTGGCTACGCCACTGTCCAAGAAGACAGCGCAGGGCAGTCCCGATTTCTCAGAAATATATCTGCACTGGACTGTCTCACTGCCCCCATCATGAATAAGTTTGCAGGGCTGCCTGAGCGCAATGAGCATGCAAATGCATGCTAATTAGGTCACCCCCCTATTCCTCCCCAATGCTCAGCGGACAACGCTCCAAACAAGGGTGCTTTTTCCGTTGTCAACCCTATGCCGTCTCGGAGATGGCACTGGGGTTGTGAGCCATGGAGAGGAATGGGGAGACTGGGAAGCGAGCGAGTTTTGCCAGCCGCAGACACTCACCCATTGCACTTTCTCCAGTTTAGGAACCCAGGCCCAGATGCACTCAACCTAACGAGCCAGCAACGTGGTTTTTAAACTAGTTCTAGCCAGTTTGGTGAGCAAGTAGTAAAATGAGACGTGCATGAAGGGGTTCTCCAAGCCGTTTTCCTGTCGGATAACGAAAACGGACTGCAAAGCAATTATAATGAGGGGAAGAAAAATTTGCAAACTTTCTCAAAACACAAGGAGGCAACTGGGAGTTCGAGGCCATCACTCTAATGCTGGTTAGATTTTTGAAATGCTACATGAGGCCTTGTCTGTAAGCAGGCCTCTCCTCTCCTCTTCTCCATGCGGCTAGTTTCTCTTTTTAAGAAGGAAGAGATGAGAGAGAGAGAGAGTAAAATTATTATTCATTTAACTGCTACCAAAAACATTATAGGTTTTTCTCCTTTTCTTTTCACCATTTTACGTATTAGTTGGGCAACACATGTACAAATTGTAACATCAATAAACTTCACTGAATCTGAGAGGGAGAGAAAAACTCTCTTTCACATGAGCGAGCCTGCAGAATTACAGTTCATGAACTATTCAGCAAAGTGACCGGCCTGAACCTTCCCCCTTCAAGGGCCTAATCTGCGGGGCGGGCCTATGTGTTTTGTGGCTTGTCAGAAACAATCCCTTCTTGGCCCATTACATTTAGTGCACGTCGGGCCTTTAATTGGTGTAACACACTGGGAGTTGAAAGGAGGCAAGACCCACAAAGGAGACCCAGTGAATGAATCCTGACTTGAAGACAAAAAAAAAATACTCTTCAAAACTTCAGTGCTGGACTTTTACAAGCAGACAAGGAGTTAGGCCAAGAACAGAAATGCGTCACCTTGACAATCGTTCCAACACGGCCTGTTCCATCAAACCTATGATAACGCAGACAAGCAATCAAAAAATCAAAATGCATGCAATTTTTTTATTTAATAATAGAATTGTGCTGATGCTTACAAGTAGAACTGTATTCCCACTTCTCACGTAACATTAAGAATCCATTTATTTAAGATTTAAAGAAGTCACAAACACCATTACACACTGAATGAATAAAATCAGCAACTCGGGAACAAAAGCCTTAAGAAACAGGCGTAAATGGTCTATCCTAGTTTTCCTTAATGACTTGACTAATTAAGGAAATCAATTTTTAAACATCTGAGGATACACTTTTTCTGGAGGGCTGGTTTCCCAAACCTTTTCTTCCCCCCCCCCCTATAAAAGATCATATGGAAGCATTAACTGCTGGAAGCTACGAGGGACCATTCTCCCCCTGCACTCTAAGGGAATGAAATAATTTTTGGCTGATACAAAAATGGGATTCCAGAATTTCCCCTTGAAAATATGAGCAATGGAAAACCCACTCTCTCCTCCCCTCCCCCACAAAAATCTTACATGTTGTACCTGCTATTAAGGCAGAGAAAATCATCTGGAGTCCCTTAATTTTGAGGGAAAGTAACATGCACCTTGCAGCAGCTACAACCTACAACCCCAACAACACATGGGGAAAGTAACCTACACCGCGTAGCAGGTAGAACCCCAAAAACACATGGGTGAAGTAACCTACACCGAGTAGCAGGTATAACCCCAAAACACAAACCCAGGGAAAGTAACCTACACCTCGTGGAAGGTAGAACCCCAACACGTGGGTGAAGTAACCTACACCGAGTAGCAGGTATAACCCCAAAACACAAACCCAGGGAAAGTAACCTACACCTCGTGGCAGGTAGAACCCCAACAACACATGGGTGAAGTAACCTACACCGAGTAGCAGGTATAACCCCAAAACACAAACCCAGGGAAAGTAACCTACACCTCGTGGCAGGTAGAACCCCAACAGCACATGGGTGAAGTAACCTACACCCCATGGCAGGTAGAACCCCAACAACACATGGGTGAAGTAACCTACACCGCGTGGCAGGTAGAACCCCAACAACACATGGGTGAAGTAACCTACTACTACTACTTAACATTTCTAGAGCGCTACTAGGGTTACGCAGCGCTGTACAGTTTAACAAAAAAGGACAGTCCCTGCTTAAAAGAGCTTACAATCTACCTCGTGGCAGGTAGAACCCCAACAACACATGGGTGAAGTAACCTACACCACATGAAAGGTATAACCCTAAAACACAAGCATGGGGAAAGTAACCTACACCATGTGGCAGGTAGTTTAAACAGCTGATAGGTTAAATACTGGGAAGTAAGACACTGGAGCCAAGACAATTGCCAGCAAGATGGGTAGGGCTTCCCTTTTTTCTAATATTTTAGAGTAGCAGAAATGTAGTGATATTGAAATTTTTAGACTATTTTTTGTCTTTTTAATGGGTCATATCCTTGATAAAGCAAATTGCGAACCGTGACTCTTGTTGCACAAATTACCCCGACAAAGATAAGTACAACATTAATCCTTATGAATAATGAAAGATTTGTTTCATGATACAAATTCCAAAAAGACACAACTTACGATTTGGAAAAGGCCAGTGAAGACAACAGTGACTAAATCTTGGTGTGATAAGTTGAATTCATCGACTAGCACTGCTGAGGTCTTTGGTAAAACATTAAATCTGCTTTTTAGACTCCAGCACGATTGAATAATGCAGGTATAACCCCAACATACAAGCATGGGGGAAAGTAACCAATACCATGCGGCAGGTATAGACCCAAAACAAACAGAGAGGTGGGTACAACCCTAACACATGGAAAAACTATCCTGCATTGTGCATCAGGTACAACCCCAGCAACACATAAGGAAAGTAACCTGCACCGTGCGTTAGGAGAGTGGCCAATGTGACCACGATTTTTTTAAAGGGTTCCAGGGACGATCAGGGAAATTAAAGATCGGTAAGCCGGACATCAGTGCCAGGCAAAATAGTGGAAACTAATATAAAGTATAAAATTACGGAACGCATAGACAAACATGGTTTAATGGGACAGAGTCAGCATGGATTCAGCAAGGGGAGGTCTTGCCTCACCAATCTGCTTCATATCTTTCAAGGCGTGAATAAACATGTGGATAATGGTGGGCCGGTTGATGTAGTGTATCTAGATTTTCAGAAAGCTTTTGATAAAGCTCCTCATGAGAGAGACTCCTGAGAAAATTAATCATAGGACAGGAGGAAATGTCCTGGTTTGAATTAGGAATTGGTTATTGGATATAAAACAGAGGGTAGGGTTAAATGGCTATTTCTTTTCTCAGTAGAGGAGGGTGAATAGTGAACTGCCACAGGGATCAGTACTGGGACCGGTGCTATTTAACATATTTATAAATGATCTGGAAATCAGAACGACAAGCGAGGTGATTAAATTGGCAGATGACACAAAACTATAAAAGGTTTATTAAAACACATGCTGACTGTGAAAAATTTCAGGAAGACCTTAGGAAATTGGAAGACTGGGCACTCAAATGGCAGATGAAATTTAATGTAGACAAATGCAAAGTGATGCACATTGGAAAGAATAACCCAAATCATAGTTACCTGATGCTAGGGTCAACCTTGGGGGTCAGCACCCAAGAAAAAGATCTAGGTGTCATTAGAACATAAGAGTAGCCATGCTGGCTGAGACCAATGGTCCGTATAGCCCAGTATCCTGTTTTCCAAGTTCCTGGAGGAAAACGCCCAGAGTCTGCTATTGAGACAGACAAGGGGAAGCCACTGCTTGCCCTGGGATTTGTAGCATGGAATGTTGCCACGATTTGGGTTTCTGTCAGGCACTTCTGTCCTGGGTTGGCCACTTTTGGAAAGCAGGCTACTGGGCTAGATGGACCATTGGTCTGACCCAGTATGGCTACTCTTATGTTCTTATGTTATATAAAACATATGTATATATTCAACAGCAGCACAAAATCTGTCCATTGCTAGATGAGTTGAAGCAATACAAAACCTTGCGAATATGAAACTCAGAAATGATGTAGCAAACAGAACCTATGGACAGCAGACCTGCAACACTTCCAGTAGGGACTGATGTCAGCGGTTATTATTTCAAGAACCTGACTCTTAAGACCTCTGTTTCCCCAGCTTGTAGTCACAGGAAAGCACGTGGCTTGCTGCCTATACCAAATATTTTGGGGCACACTTCCCACCTCTTAGGGACACCCTGGTTGAGAAACATTGCTCTAGATACAATCATGGAATATGACCAACTCTCAGCCACGAAGAGCATTACAGTAGGAGTCCAAGGGAGACCATACCAGTGGCGTAGCCACAGGTGGGCTCGGGTGGGCCAGGGCCCACCCATTTATGGCTCAGGCCCACCCAACAGTAGCACACGTTTAGTGGTAACGGGTGGGAATCCCAAGCTCCGCCAGCTGAAGATTTTCCCCTGATGGCTACTCTCCACAACACCGGCACCTGTGCATGCTCAGTTTTCAGTGCATTCCTGCTGCCAAGGTGGAAAGAAGCGTTTCCCCAACTGAGATTTTTTTTTTTGGGGGGGGGGGGGGTAGAACACTTGGTGCCCACCCAATTCTTGCCTGGGCCCACCCAAAATCTGTTGTCTGGCTACGCCCCTGGACCATACTTTCACGAACAATGTGATGCCATCAAATATACATAGAAAGGCCCATATTGTTTCCCCAAGCCTACAGGTTCCTGTACTTAATCCGGAATCTAGTACCTTCCTCCCATTCTAAAGAGCTAGACAACTAGAACGCCTGTTGCTGAAACATCTGGCTGCTTACATTCTCCGACCTTGTTGAACGGTACCCAGCATTCATCAACCCACCATCATCAACTCAGTTGGCATCCGGGAAGCTGAAGTCTGTTGCTCCAACCCCATTACCCCAGGATGCGCTTTCTTTATGATCCCCCTTGTATTCTGTTTGTGGGACAGCACCTGGCCACCAACCACTTGTCAACACTGACCCTGGTGGTTTCTGGGGATTGTTAGCTGTCAGTACCAACCTAATTACTCTGTAACCGAGCATAGAATTAGATTACACACCTTGTCTTCTTCTGTATTTAAGGCTGCTAAGTTCAGCTGTGTGGTTTTAAGCCTAAGTTTTGTGAACATTACTGTAAATAACTCTGGCTTGAAATAGATTTATGTGGTGGGTTGTCAGATCCCATGAGTTGAGCTTGGTTCAGTTTCATCGGTCCCATGAGCAGAGCTGGATTTACATGTGTTGTGGATCCTAAGCTCTAACATTTAAGAGGCCCTTCCCCCTCCCCACCGCCTGTTGATTAAATAGGAAGTCAATTTTAAATTACATTGTTATGGGTTTCATCTCCGTAGAAGTTACTAGTGACCTGAAGAGAGGAGGCAGAAGTAAAATTATACCAGTTACTGTCATACAGGCTGAGCTTTGCAGAAGTTTAGTTAGGAAAAAGCCTTCTCCTTGCTTGCAGGCTGTGTCTGGTTTTACTGGTTTTCTCAGGTTGGTGACTGATTGTAATACAGACCTGGATTTGTGGAGAGAACGCATGGAGAGGGACTGCAGACTCTTGAGTCCACCCTCATCTCCCCCTATATTCCCGCCCGCAACCTCCGCTCACAGGACAAAGCCCTTCTCTCAGTACCCTTCACCACCACTGCCAACTCCAGGCTCCGCTCATTCTGCCTTGCCTCACCCTATGCCTGGAATAATCTTCCTTTACCCATACGCCACGCCCCCTCCCTACCCATCTTCAAATCTCTGCTTAAAACTCACCTCTTCAATGCTGCCTTCGGCGCCTAACCGCTCTAGAAATATGAAATGGCCCAATCTATCCACCCTATCAGATTAACTGTTCACTCGTCCTCTAGATTGTACACTTGTCTTTAGATTGTTCTCTTGTCTTTTAGATTGTAAGCTCTTTGAGCAGGGACTGTCCTATGTTTGAATTGTACAGCGCTGCGTAACCCTAGTAGCGCTTTAGAAATGGTTGTTGTTGTTGTTGTTGAGTCAAAATTTCTGGGTTAACTTAAGGCATGAATCAAGTGAGGCACTGGCTCAAAGCACCAAAGCTTAAGTTTACCAAAAGCCTGTCTCACCGGCTCACCCTTCACACTCTTCACCGGCTAAAGCTCGTTGTTCTGCTGCCATTGCTGTGCTCTCCTCTCCAGTTTCTTCTTCCTGTTTCTAGATCCCTAGCACCAGGGGCATAGGCAGATGCTGACTCTGTCCCATTAAACCATGTTTGTCTGTGTTCCGTAGTTTTTCTGACACGTTGGTTTGAATGCCATTTCTGGCACCGGTATCTCTCCCAAATCTTCCTCGGTGAAGACCAAAGCAAAGAATTCATTTAATCTCTCTGCTATGGCTTTATCTTCGCTGAGTGCCCCTTTTACCCCTTGTTCATCTAGCAGTCCAACTGATTCTTTTGCCGGTTTCTTGCTTTTAATATATAAGTACAAAAGTGTTGCCATACTGGGACAGAGTGAACATCCATCAAGCCCAGCATCCTGTTTCCAACAGTGGCCAAAACAGGTTACAAGTACCTGGCAAGATCTCAAAATAGTACAATACTTTTTATGCTGCTTATCCTAGAAATAAGCAGTGGATTTTCTCCAAGTCCATCTTAATAATGGCTTATGGACTTTTGTTTTAGGAAGCTATACAAATTTTTTTAACCCCGCTAAGTTAACTGTTTTTAGCACAATCTCTGGCAACAAATTCCAGAGTTTAATTACGCATTGAGTGAAGAAATATTTTCTCTGATTTGTTTTAAATTTACTACTTGGTAGCTTCATTGCATGCCCCCTAGTTTTAGTAGTTTTGGAAAGAGTAAACAAGTGATTCACGTCTACCTGTTTCACTCCACTCATTATTTTATAGACCTCTATCATCTCTCCATGGCTGTTTTTTCTTCAAGCTGAAAAACCTTAGCTGCTTCAGTCTTTCCTCATAGGAAAGTCATCCCATCCCATTTATCATTTTTGTCACCCTTCTCTGTACCTTTTCTAATGCCACTATATCTTTTTTGAGATGTGGTGACCAGAATAGAACACACTATTTGTGGAGTGGTACAAAGGGAAGGGAAATGGGACTTGATATACCACCTTTCTGTGGTATTTTGCAACTAACTTCAAAGCAGTTTACATATATATGTACAGGTACTTATTTTGTACCTGGGGCAATGGAGGGTTAAGTGACTTGCCCAGAGTCACAAGGAGCTGCAGTGGGAATTGAACCCAGTTCCCTAGGATCAAAGTCCACTGCACTAACCACTAGGCTACTCCTCCACTCTCACTATGAAGGCATTATAACATCTTCATTTTTGTTTTCCATTCCTTTCCTAATAATACCTAACATTCTATTTGCTTTCTTAGCTGCAGCAGCACACTGAGTAGAAGGTTTGAACATATCATCAACGACGTCACCTAGATCCCTTTCTTGGTTCGTGACTCCTAACGTGGAACCTTGTATGACGTAGCTATAATTTGGGTTCCTCTTTCCCACATGCATCACTTTGCACTTGCTCACATTAAACGTCATCTGCCATTTAAACACCCGGTCTCCCAGTCTCGTAAGGCCCTCGTAGTTTTTCACAATCCTCCAGTGATTTAACGACTTTGAATAACTTTGTGTCATCAGCAAATTTAATACCTCACTAATTACTCCCATCTCTAGGTCATTTATAAATATGTTATCAATAGAAATCAAACAAAATAAAACATGGAAAAGAAAATAAGATGATACCTTTTTTATTGGACATAACTTAATACATTTCTTGATTAGCTTTCGAAGGTTGCCCTTCTTCGTCAGATCGGAAATAAGCAAATGTGCTAGCTGACAGTGTATATAAGTGAAAACATTCAAGCATTACTATGACAGTCTGACAGGGTGGGAGGATGGGGGTGGGTAGGAGGTATGCATGGGGACATCAAAGCATATCATTGATATTCTAACAGGATGGGTGTGGATAGGTGAGGGGAGGGTGATCAACAGAGACATACAGCTTTATGGTTTATAATGGGTTAGGAACCCCAGATCCTTGTTAAGTCCTTTCTGTTGGGTGTTTGCATACCTCCCACCCACCCCCATCCTCCCACCCTGTCAGACTGTCATAGTAATGCTTGAATGTTTTCACTTATATACACTGTCAGCTAGCACATTTGCTTATTTCCGATCTGAGGAAGAAGGGCAACCTTCGAAAGCTAATCAAGAAATGTATTAAGTTATGTCCAATAAAAAAAGGTATCATCTTATTTTCTTTTCCATGTTTTATTTTGTTTGATTTCTATTGATAACCTTAAGAGTGGACTAACACGGCTACCACACTCCTCTACTTATAAATATGTTAAAAAGCAGCGGTCCCAGGGGAACCTTATTAACTACCCTTCTCCATTGAGAATACTGACCATTTAACCTACTCTCTGTTTTCTATCTTTTAACCAGTTTTTAATCCAGAATAGAACACTACCTCCTATCCCATGACTTTCCAATTTCCTCTGGAGTCTTTCATGAGGTACTTTGTCAAACGCCTTTTGAAAATCCAGATACACAATATCAACCACCTCGCCTTTATCCACATGTTTGTTCACCCCTTCAAAGAAATGTAATATATTGGTGAGGCAAGATTTGCCTTCACTAAATCCATGTTGGCTTTGTCTCATTAATCCATGCTTTTGAATATGCTCTGTAATTTTGTTCTTTACAATAGTCTCTACCATATACCTATTGGTTTTACTATATGTTTTTGCATTCAATGCAATCTTTTTTTCAAATTCCCTCTTTGCCTTCCTTATCAGCACTTTGCATTTGACTTCCTTATACTGTTTCCTATTATTTTCTGAAGGATTTTCTTTTAGCTCTAATTTTAGTTTTCTTCACCTTCACCTTTGCTGCCCTTCCCTTACCGTGCTTAGCAGGAAGGAAACCCCGGGAAGCCCCTCACCCCATGGCACACTCACCCCTTTTGTCTGCCCCGAAACCCCCTCCCTATGGCACACTCACCCTTTTACTCTGCCCCAAATCCTCCACCTCATGGCAAACTCACCCTTTTTGATGTCTATGTATCATGTAGTTTCATGTGGTTGACCTTAGCCCTTCTTCTGAGGAGCCTGATGCTGCCGTGTCCCACTCCTGCCATCCTCCGTCCTGCAAGTCAGCAGTTTCTTCCTCATCTGCTCCCCCTTCCCACGCGTTTACCTGTAAAGGCATGTTTTTCCCCTCCTAGGGTTACCATATTTTATCCCCCCAAAAGGAGGACACATGCCCCACCCCACCCCTTTCACGCCCTTGCCCTGCCCCCTCTCACGCCCTCGCTCCACCCCTGTCACATTCCCCCTCCCCCTGTCACACACCCCGTCACTCCCCCTCCCCGTCACCCCCCCTCCCCTTACCTTACTACTGCCCTGGTGGTCTAGTGACCTCTTCGGGGCAGGAAGGAGCCCCCTCTTTCCTGCCCAGAGCGCTGCCCTGCATGCATCCTTCCTGTTCCTGATCTCGGTGCTGATTCAAAATGGCCGCCGAGACAGGAAGTCTCGCGAGGTCACTTCAACTCTCAGCGGCCATTTTGAATCGGTGCCGAGATCAGCAACAGGAAGGATGCATGCAGGGCAGCGCTCCGGGCAGGAAAGAGGGGGCTCTTTCCTGCCCCGAAGGCGGAAGAGGTCACTAGACCACCAGGGCAGTAGTAATGTAAGGGGAGGGGAGGCTAGCAATCTGCCCGTTTGTCCGGATTTCTGGACAAACGGGCAGGCTGGTGGGCGGGCCGTCCTAGGCAAAACCCGCCCGGTTGCCCGGACATATCCTCAAATAGAGGACATGTCCGGGTAAATCCGGACGTATGGTAACCCTATCCCCTCCAGAGGTAGCTGCTATTGGTAACGTTTCACACACTGTTGCCAGAACCGGTTCCGAAGCCTTCCTGCTGCCACAGTCAGTTCCTGTGACATAACTTCCTGTTGCTGCAGGGGTTGAACGTGGCAGTGGGAATGCTTCTGGAGAGGCGTCGGCAGCGGTGTTTGAAACACAGCCGCTAGTGTCAACTTCTGGAGGGGAGAAAGATGCCTTTACAACAAATAAACACGGGGGGGGGGGGGAGGACTTAGCCACTGGACCACAAGCAGGTGTGAAAGAGGGATACTCTCTCTCCCCCCCCCTCCCCCGCTGGCTATGACAAGGAGGAAGTGACCCGCTGCAGAAAAGGTCACTAATCACTTCCTCCTCCTGCACCCAGAGACGCCAATGCTGGAGATTTACCACTGCAGTGCTGGAGATTGAAGGCCAAATGAGTGAGATTTTTCTCACAAACCCCATCCGTGTCTAATACCTAGTTTTGTCAGATGCACATTCCAAAAACTGACATATTCCAATCAATAAATAGGAAATGAAATTATTTTTTCTACATTTGTGGTCAGAGATGCCAAGGGTGGCCCATCCAGTGACATGTAGCACACCAATACGTGAAATTGAAGGCAAAAATGAGTGAGGGTTTTCTCGCAATACATTCAATCTATAAATTTGAAATGGTAGTGAAGGAACTGAAGTCCAAGGAAGGCCTGCTGGCTACACTTATTGAAAAGTAATGCTTCATGTGTCTTCATGGATGACAGGTTACATATTTTAAACACAATTATTGCAAATATTTAACACTAAACCACATGCAAACCTATGGAAACAATTCAACTGTATTTAAAGACTCTGGGCAAGTCACTTAACCCTCCAATGCCCCTGGTACAAAATAAGTACCTGAATATATGTAAACCGCTTTGAATGTAGTTGCAAAAACCTCGGGCGGTATATCAAGTCCCATTTCCCTTTCCCTATTTGAGATTCTACATGAAATGTTGCTACTATTGAGATTCTATTGCTACGTTTTGAGATTCTACATGGAATGTTGCTACTATTGGAGATTCTGTTGCTACTATTGGAGATTCTGCATGGAATGTTGCTACTATTGGAGATTCTGTTGCTACTATTGGAGATTCTACATGAAATGATGAAACTATTTGTAGATTCAACATGGAATGTTGCTACTATTGGAGATTCTACATGGAATGTTGAAACTATTTGTAGATTCTACATGGAATGTTGCTACTATTGGAGATTCTACATGGTCAACATTCCATGTAGAATCTCCAATAGTAGCAACATTCCATGCAGAATCTCCAATAGTAGCAACAGAATCTCAAATAGTAGCAACATTCCATGTAGAATCTCAAAAAGTAGCAATAGAATTTCAATGAAACTATTTGAAGATTCTACATGGAATGTTGCTACTATTGAAATTCTATTGCTACTTTTTGAGATTCTACATGGAATTTTGCTACTATTTGAGATTCTGTTGCTACTATTTGAGATTCTGTTGCTACTATTGGAGATTCTGCATGGAATGTTGCTACTATTGGAAATTCTACATGGAATGTTGCTACTATTGAGATTCTATTGCTACTTTTTGAGATTCTACATGGAATGTTGCTACTATTTGAGATTCTGTTGCTACTATTGGAGATTCTACATGGAATGTTGCTATTCCAATAGCAACATTCCATGTAGAAGCCTGCCCTTGCAGATCAGCAATGCGGCCATGCAGGCTTCTGTTTCTGTGAGTCTGACGTTCTGTCATAGTAAACAAGGGACCACACATCAGTAATAGAGGTATGAAGGCATGAAACTGAACTGGAAACCCCTAGGAAGCCAGACTGTGCACACAACAATAACAGAGAGATAGAAACGAAAATGCAAAATACCAGAGATGGGCATTTTCAAAAGCTGACATATTCCAATTAATACATTCAGAATAACATACTTTTTTCTACCCTTGTTGTCTAAGCATTTTATTTTTCTATTTGTGGTGGTCCCAGCATTTTCTTTTCTGCTTTTTTTCCTGTCTATGCAGCCAGGAGACAAAGATTACCCCTCCCCCCTAAAAAAAACATGCCTTTTAAAACCAAACAGACTTGAAGAAAAAATAAATATATACCACAAAACTGGAAAATGTTGGCACATTTAGACTGACTCTGGACTTCTGCATGAAGGTAGCTCTGCCTCCAAAATACCATTTCAAATAAGGTTTTGTGATTTGTATGCGGGGGGGGGGGGGGGGGGGGGGGAGGGTTGGGACTATTTTCGAAAACAAAATGTCCACGTGAAAAGCGTAGAAAATCAAGCCATTGGGATGTAGGAGAAGATAGGATTTTTCATACACTCGTCCCCCAGACATGTCAGGGGAGCAATGGGGCAGCCTAGGGACACTGCAGGGGACTGTTGCTCTCTTATCTTGCTGAGTCCCCCCCCCCCCCAAACCCACTATCCCCACCACTACAATAGCCCTTATGGCTGAAGGGAGAACCTATATGTGGGTACAGTGGGTTTCTGGTGAGTTTCGGAGGGCTCACACTTTTCAGCACAAGTGTAACAGGTAGGGGGAGGAAGTATGGGCCCGGTCCCAAATGTCTGCAGTGCACTGCACCCACCATTGCACTACTCCAGGGACCAGCATGCTGCTGTAATGGACTGGAGTATAACATCTGAGGCTGGCAAAGAGGCTGGAAAGTAATGTTTTTAGTCACATTTCTGGGGGGTGGGAGGGGGTCAGTGACCACTGGGGGGAGTAAGGGGAAGTCATTCCTGATTTCTACCAGTGGTCATCTGGTCATTTAGGGCAACCTTTTGTGCCTTATTCATTATAAAAATAGGCCTAGCTCAAAACGTCTTCATTTTAGTCCTGGGTGATTTTGTTTTGTTCCATAATTATGGCTGAAAATGTCCAAGTCTTAGAACGCCCAAATTCCACCCTTAACACACCCCCTTGAGACTTGGATACGCTGCAGACAAACAGCATAGAAACATGTCTAAAAAATAGGATTTGAAAATACCAATTTGGACGCTTTTGTGAGAAAAACAACCAAATGCTGCTTTATGCCACTTGTTAGATGTTTTTCTCTTTTGAAAATGAGCCCTGTGAGTGGAATTAGAAAAGGTTCAAAGAAAGATAACCAAAGTGCTATAAGGGATGGACTTCTCTCATATGAAGAAAGGCTAAAGAGGTTAAGGCTCTTCAGCTTGGAAAAGAGACGGCTGAGGGGGGATATGATCGAGGTCTACAAAATCCTGAGTGGTGTAGAATGGGTAGAAGTGAATAACTCTTTTATTCAAAAAGTACATAACAACATCAGAGTAGCCATACTGGGTCAGACCAATGGTCCATCTAGCCCAGTATCCTGTTTTCCAACAGTGGCCAATCCAGGTCACAAGTACCTGGCAGAAAACCAATTAAGTACATAAGTACATAAGTAATGCCATACTGGGAAAAGACCAAGGGTCCATCGAGCCCAGCATCCTGTCCACGACAGCGGCCAATCCAGGCCAAGGGCACCTGGCAAGCTTCCCAAACGTACAAACATTCTATACAATCAAGCCATTGTGACATCACTAATGAGGTTGGCTCTTATTGGTGGAATGAGCCACTATGACATCACAATAGGTTAAATCACTGCTCTATGTAATAAAAGTGAGCCAAGTAGAGGACATAAGTACATAAGTAATGCCACACTGGGAAAAGACCAAGGGTCCATCGAGCCCAGCATCCTGACCACGACAGCGGCCAATCCAGGCCAAGGGCACCTGGCAAGCTTCCCAAACGTACAAACATTCTATACAATCAAGCCATTGTGACATCACTAATGAGGTTGGCTCTTATTGGTGGAATGAGCCACTATGACATCACAATAGGTTAAATCACTGCTCTATGTAATAAAAGTGAGCCAAGTAGAGGACATAAGTACATAAGTAATGCCACACTGGGAAAAGACCAAGGGTCCATCGAGCCCAGCATCCTGTCCACGACAGCGGCCAATCCAGGCCAAGGGCACCTGGCAAGCTTCCCAAACGTACAAACATTCTATACATGTTATTCCTGGGATTTTGGATTTTTCCAAGTCCGTTTAGTAGCGGTTTATGGACTTGTCCTTTAGGAAACCGTCCAACCCCTTTTTAAACTCTGCTAAGCTAACCGCCTTCACCACATTTTCCGGCAATGAATTCCAGAGTTTAATTACACGTTGGGTGAAGAAACATTTTCTCCGATTTGTTTTAAATTTACTACACTGTAGTTTAATCGCATGCCCCCTAGTCCTAGTATTTTTGGAAAGCGTGAACAGACAATTAGGTAGTACAAAGACTAGGGGACACTCAATGAAGTTGCTAAGTAGTATATTTTGTCACTCAATGAATAGTTAAGATCTGGAATCTTTTCCTGAAAGATGTGATAAAAGCAGTTGGGGGCAATTGTACAACTCACCACCTTAGGCACCTCATATGTTCTTATGGGGTGCACTGGGCACCAGTTCCAGAGCAGCATCTTGACACCCAGTACCCGTTAAATGAAACTGTAAACCACTTAGGTCTAAGCAGTATATAAATACTGAAACGAATGAGTGAATGATGATTCCGTTCTAGAAAAGTAGTGAAGGTTGGCATCGAATGCACCGTCATTTGGGTGCGACCACTTAAGCCAAGCCTATGACTAGTGTAAGCTGGCTTGTAAGTACATAAGTAATGCCACACTGAGAAAAGACCAAGGGTCCATCGAGCCCAGCATCCTGTCCACGACAGCGGCCAATCCAGGCCAAGGGCACCTGGCAAGCTTCCCAAACGTACACACATTCTATACAATCAAGCCATTGTGACATCACTAATGAGGTTGGCTCTTATTGGTGGAATGAGCCACTATGACATCACAATAGGTTAAATCACTGCTCTATGTAATAAAAGTGAGCCAAGTAGAGGACATAAGTACATAAGTAATGCCAGACTGGGAAAAGACCAAGGGTCCATCGAGCCCAGCATCCTGTCCACGACAGCGGCCAATCCAGGCCAAGGACATCTGGCAAGCTTCCCACACGCACTTGGCAAGCTTCCCAAAGAAGTTGATGTCACACCCACGGCCCGCCCACCATAGCACGTATGTCTTACCTTATAGAATAATATACTAATGGGTATCTATATTTCAATATAGTTACACTATTTGAACATAAACATTCAAGTAACTATATCAATATTCATACAAACTTTATTCGATATAACATCATGATCTACAAACATTAAAATACTTGTACCATCTCATCCATATGTCCACTCTTATAACCCTAACAAAAATCCTCTTCATATTTACAATCACAAAACCTGGTTATGATGATTTTCAAAGTCAGCAAAATTATTGAAGGGGACGTGTGGAACGGGTGTAAGATATAATTTGAAATGAAGAGTCCACAGTGAAGATCTTAGTAGAAACTATAGTACAACGGAGGAGATCCATCTGGATTAATAGACTGAAATGTGTTGAATAATGGGACAAAATTGGACATTAGGTCTGTCTCTTCTCTCTGTCTCCTGACCTGTGCTGGTTTTATTCTCCAGTCAGAAGGATGTGAGAACTGTTTGTGAGAATTTTAAAAATGTGTATTTGCCTCCTTGGGCCCACCCGAAGGATTAATCCTGCCCTGATCCCACCTCACAGCAGTGGCTCATTAAACTCCCCTTAATCCTTTTTAGGCATGATCCACATCAGTGTCATTGCTAGGATTCCCCTCAATCCCCTGCTCATCACAACCAACCTTGTGCTGAGCTCCCAGTCCCTTCCCCATCCCAGACCCAAACTCCAGTCACAGCCATGTCCCTGGTGGCCCTAGTTCCCTCATCCTGTAATCTCACATTACAGCTTAACCCTGAAAACTCCCACGCCCCCTCAGGTGTAGGTTAGTCAGGCAGGCAGGAGGCCCTGCTCCCCCACACACCTGAACCCCCAAATCGCAGTTTACAGTCTGGCAGCAGGCCTCAGAAACCATAACCATATCATTTTGAAAGTCGTATAAACTTTCATGGGCTGCAATCCTCCTCAGAACCCCCATGATACCCGCTTGCCTATCCATTTCCTGGGTTCCTTTGTTAGATTAGTGGGGTTTTAAAAAAGGTCTGGACGGCTTCCTAAAGGAAAAGTCCATAGACCATTATTAAATGTACTGGGGAAAATCCACTGCTTAAGCAGCATAAAATGTATTGAACTTTTTCAGGATCTTGCCAGGTATGGCATGGAGGAGTGGCCTAGTGGTTAGGGTGGTGGACTTTGGTCCTGAGGAACTGAGTTCAATTCCCACTTCAGGCACAGGCAGCTCCTTGTGACTCTGGGCAAGTCACTTAACCCTCCATTGCCCCATGTAAGCCACATTGAGCCTGCCATGAGTGGGAAAGTGTGGGATACAAATGTAATAAAAATAAATAAATAAAATATTTGTGACCTGGATTGGCCACTGTTGGAAACAGGATGCTGGGCTTGATGGACCTTTGGTCTCTCAAATCTCTCCCACTGCCTTCAAGTCTCAGCAGCCATTTTGAAGAATGCAGTGGGTAGAAAAGAGCGAGCGGTGGGGGGTTCTTTCCTACCCTGAAGAGGCCACAAGACCACCAGGGTGCATTATGTTAAGGTAGGTTCAGGGAGGTGTGTGGGGCCCCTGGGAACACGAGGCCCTGTGCGGTTGCCCCTGCTTAGGACCAGGCCCTGGGCATGGCTGCTGTCATTACACTGTGCTAACTGGTTACCGTGTCCATAAATCAGGAGCCATGTGGTAAGTGCTCCTGCGTTAATTATTGGAAACTAGTAAAAAGGCCCGTTTCTGACACAAATGAAACGGACGCTAGCAAGGTTTTCTTCGGCTCCCCTGCAGCCACCCATGTCCAGCAACCCTCCTCTCCCCCTGCACCCACTGCAGCCACCCATGTCCAGCGAACCTCCTCTCTCCCCTGCCCCCCTCCTGCCACCCATGTCCAGCGACCCTCCTCTCCCCCTGCCCCCCTGCAGCCACCCATGTCCAGCGAACCTCCTCTCTCCCCTGCCCCCCCTCCTGCCACCCATGTCCAGCGAACCTCCTCTCTCCCCTGCCCCCCCTCCTGCCACCCATGTCCAGTGACCCTCCTCTCCCCCTGCCCCCCTGCAGCCACCCATGTCCAGCGACCCCCTGCAGCCACCCATGTCCAGTGACCCTCCTCTCCCCCTGCAGCCACCCATGTCCAGCGACCCTCCTCTCTCCCATGCCCCCCCTCCTACCACCAATGTCCAGCGACCCTCCTCTCTCCCCTGCCCCCCTCCAGCCACCCATGTCCAGCGACCCTCCTCTCCCCCTGCAGCCACCCATGTCCAGCGACCCTCCTCTCTCCCCTGCCCCCCCTACCACCCATGTCCAGTGACCCTCCTCTCTCCCCTGCCCCCCCTCCAGCCACCCATGTCCAGCGACCCTCCTCCCCCTGCAGCCACCCATGTCCAGCAACCCTCCTCTCTCCCCTGCCCCCCCTACCACCCATATCCAGCGACCCTCCTCTCTCCCCTGCCCCCCCTCCAGCCACTCATGTCCAGCGACCCTCCTCTCTCCCCTGCCCCCCCTCCAGCCACCCATGTCCAGCGACCCTCCTCTCCCCCTGCAGCCACCCATGTCCAGTGACCCTCCTCTGGACATGGTTCAGCTGTGAGGCATGTTTTTTTTCCCCTTGGGTTCTGAAGTTGATATCATAATGGCTACAGTGATGTCAGCCTGATCTACGGAGCCCAGCAGACCAACACGGAATGAGCCACGGTCCCAGACAAGTCAGAACGTTGGAGGTGAGAATTATTATATAGGATGGTCGTACATTAAATTTAACATTAGCCAACTTTCATATACGCAAGAAATAAGAAAAAAAAAAGCCCTTCCTCTTCCTGCAAACTTTCGGCGAGACAGGGTTATGAGTGTTCTCCAGCAAGGATTTCCATCCCACCTTTCTTTCCCCATATTCCCCTTTTTCCCCTCCCGCGACTCTTAGTATGAGTGTGTTTCTGTCCTATCATACTTTAGCGTTCTTTTCTTAGCGGGTCTTTTACAAAGGTGTGCTGGCGTTTTTAGCATGCGCTAATGCTAGAAATATATGGACGTCTCTAAAACTGCTAGCGTGCCTTTGTAAACGGACCCCTTAATGTTTTACGATTGTAGTTATGTTAACCTCTCTGTTCTACCCCAACAGCTAGTCCAGTCAAGAAATTCTAAATAAACTATAAACGGGCTTAGCGCAATGGAAGGGCCCGCGTTAAGGATGCACTAACCCATTAGCGCAGCTGACTATCAGGACCTCTTTCAGATTTAATGAATGACAAAAATAAAAAATCAAGATTTGTCTCGAACCACAACTGCAAGTTTTCAGCTTGATCTGATTCGTGAGTGAAATGTTACAAGCGTGTGAAAAAAACCAGGATCAATGATGAAAGTACAGATTAGCCCTCATTCCCTCTGCACACAGGATATATATGTGTTTTGTGTGTGTGTGTGTTGTGTTTGTGTGCATGCGTGTGTTGTGTTGTGCGATGTGAGTGTGATCATATGACACCCAGGCTGAGAGATCTGGGCTCCTGCAACCCTCCAGTTCTTTTGTTGGCATAGAAAAGTCCACATTCCGAAACGTCCTTTGAAAAAGGCGCATCTGAATTCAGAAGCATGCATGTACTAATTTGTTTTATTATGTGTAGAAATATTGGTATAAAAGGTGTTTCACTGATTTTCTAAGGCAGGGAACCCGTGCATTCTCTGCAGGCAACAAAGACTTTAAAAAGAGTCATTTTTCCAGGCCTATAATCGTTCCTCCTTTTAAGTACTCAGGCAGAAAAAGTAAGTTTACTGCTCTTAGCACAATAGGCCTCTTCACTTTTAGGTTTGGGAGACCTGGGTGACCTAGGAAAGTTAATTAGTAGGTTAACAAAGAATAAGGCAGTAGAAGACATGGCCTCTCCTCCAGCCAAAGATGTCATCCATTAATTAGCAAAATCGTTAAGGTGGCCCTTTATAGACTCTATAGAAAGGCTCCCGTTGGTGGCAGACAGATTTCATCAGATTTCCCTCTTGCCAATAATGCTCCCCTTAATAATAAGAAGAACATGAAGGGGAGGGGCACAGAAGAGGCGGAGGGAGAGTATGGGTTTCAGCAACATTACCATTAAATAGCCACCAATTGTCACAGCTTTGATTCTCAGGGAACAGGGGCATACTTGTTCCATGATGTAATCTATATACAACCTGGGAGCCCTGAGAGAGAAAGAGAAGTGAAGAGAAGGGGGAGAGGGAAAGGAAAGAAAGAGACAGTCACTAAACTTCAAAAAAGAACTCATGGGGAGAGGGAAGAGAAAGAAAGAGACAGTCACTAAACTTCAAGAAAGATCTAATGATGAGAAGGAAGAGAAAGAAAGGGACATTCACTAAACTTTAAGAAAGAACTAATGGGTAGAGGGAAGGGGAAAGAAAGAGACAGCCACTTAACTTTAAGAAAGAACTAATGGGGAGAGGGAAGGGGAAAGAAAGAGACAGCCACTAAACTTCAAGAAAGAACTAATGGGGAGATGGAAGAGGAAAGAAAGAGACAGCCACTTAACTTTAAGAAAGAACTAATGGGGAGAGGGAAGAGAAAGAAAGAAAGAGACAGTCACTAAACTTCAAAAAAGAACTAATGGGGAGAGGGAAGAGAAAGAAAGAGACAGTCACTAAACTTCAGGACAGAACTAACGATGGAAGAGAAAGAAAGGGACATTCAGTAAACTTCATGAAACAACTAATGGGGAGAGGGAAGAGAAAGAAAGAGACAGTCACTAAATTTCAAGAAAGATCTAATGGGGAGATGGAAGGGGAAAGAAAGAGACAGTCAGTCACTAAACTTCAAGAAAGAACTAATGAGGAGAGGGAAGGGAAAGAAAGAGACAGCCACTAAATTTCAAGAAAGATCTAATGGGGAGATGGAAGGGGAAAGAAAGAGACAGTCAGTCACTAAACTTCAAGAAAGAACTAATGAGGAGAGGGAAGGGAAAGAAAGAGACAGCCACTAAACTTTAAGAAAGAACTAATGAGGAGAGGGAAGGGAAAGAAAGAGACAGTCACTAAACTTAAAAAAAAAAGAACTCATGGGGCGAGGGAAGAGAAAGAAAGAGACAGTCACTAAACTTCAAGAAAGATCTAATGATGAGAGGGACGAGAAAGAAAGGGACAGCCACTAAACTTCAAGAAAGAACTAATGGGGAGATGGAAGGGGAAAGAAAGAGACAGCCACTTAACTTTAAGAAAGAACTAATGGGGAGAGGGAAGGGAAAGAAAGAGACAGTCACTAAATTTCAAGAAAGATCTAATGGGGAGATGGAAGGGGAAAGAAAGAGACAGTCAGTCACTAAACTTCAAGAAAGAACTAATGAGGAGAGGGAAGAGAAAGAAAGAGACAGTCACTAAATTTCAAGAAAGATCTAATGGGGAGATGGAAGGGGAAAGAAAGAGACAGTCAGTCACTAAACTTCAAGAAAGAACTAATGAGGAGAGGGAAGGGAAAGAAAGAGACAGCCACTAAATTTCAAGAAAGATCTAATGGGGAGATGGAAGGGGAAAGAAAGAGACAGTCAGTCACTAAACTTCAAGAAAGAACTAATGAGGAGAGGGAAGGGAAAGAAAGAGACAGCCACTAAACTTTAAGAAAGAACTAATGAGGAGAGGGAAGGGAAAGAAAGAGACAGTCACTAAACTTAAAAAAAAAAGAACTCATGGGGCGAGGGAAGAGAAAGAAAGAGACAGTCACTAAACTTCAAGAAAGATCTAATGATGAGAGGGACGAGAAAGAAAGGGACAGCCACTAAACTTCAAGAAAGAACTAATGGGGAGATGGAAGGGGAAAGAAAGAGACAGCCACTTAACTTTAAGAAAGAACTAATGGGGAGAGGGAAGGGAAAGAAAGAGACAGTCACTAAACTTCAGGACAGAACTAATGATGGACGAGAAAGAAAGGGACATTCAGTAAACTTCTTGAAAGAACTAACGAGGAGAGGGAAGAGAGAGAAATAGACAGTCACTAACTTTTAAAAAAGAAAAAAGAACTAATGGAGAAAGGGAAGGCAAAAAATAGAGACAGTCACTAAACTTCTCAAAAGAACTAAAAAGGAAAGAGAAAGAAAGAGACAGTCACTAAACTTCAAGAAAGAACTATTAGGGAGAGGGAAGGAAATGAAAGAGACATCACTAAACAGGAAATAAATAATGGGGAGAAGGAAGATAAAGAAAGAATCTCTACATTTCAAGAAAGAACTAATGGGAGAGGGAAGGGAAATAAAGAGACAGTCACTAAACATCAAGATATAACTAATGGGGCGAAGAAAGAGAAAGAAAGAGACAGTACATAAACTTCAAGAAATAAGTAATGGGAAGGGAAAAAAAGGGACAGTCACTAAACTTCAAAAGAGAACTACTGGGGAGAGAGAAGGAAAGAAAGAGACAGTCACTAAACTTCTCAAAAGAACTAATGGGGAAAGGGAAGAGAAAGAAAGAGACAGTCACTAAACTTCAAGAAAGAACTAATGGGGAGATGGAAGGGGAAAGAAAGGGACAGCCACTAAACTTCAAGAAAGAACTAATGGGGAGATGGAAGGGGAAAGAAAGAGACAGCCACTTAACTTTAAGAAAGAACTAATGGGGAGAGGGAAGGGAAAGAAAGGGACAGCCACTAAACTTCAAGAAAGATCTAATGGGTAGAGGGAAGGGGAAAGAAAGAGACAGACACTTAACTTTAAGAAAGAACTAATGGGGAGAGGGAAGGGGAAAGAAAGAGACAGACACTTAACTTTAAGAAAGAACTAATGGGGAGAGGGAAGGGAAAGAAAGAGACAGCCACTAAACTTCAAGAAAGAACTAATGGGGAGATGGAAGAGGAAAGAAAGAGACAGCCACTTAACTTTAAGAAAGAACTAATGGGGAGAGGGAAGAGAAAGAAAGAAAGAGACAGTCACTAAACTTCAAAAAAGAACTAATGGGGAGAGGGAAGAGAAAGAAAGAGACAGTCACTTAACTTTAAGAAAGAACTAATGGGGAGAGGGAAGAGAAAGAAAGAGACAGCCACTAAACTTCAAGAAAGAACTAATGGGGAGATGGAAGAGGAAAGAAAGAAAGAGACAGCCACTTAACTTTAAGAAAGAACTAATGGGGAGAGGGAAGGGAAAGAAAGAGACAGCCACTAAACTTCAAGAAAGAACTAATGGGGAGATGGAAGAGGAAAGAAAGAGACAGCCGCTTAACTTTAAGAAAGAACTAATGGGGAGAGGGAAGAGAAAGAAAGAGACAGTCACTAAACTTCAAAAAAGAACTAATGGGGAGAGGGAAGAGAAAGAAAGAGACAGTCACTAAGAACTAATGGGGAGAGGGAAGAGAAAGAAAGAGACAGTCACTTAACTTTAAGAAAGAACTAATGGGGAGAGGGAAGAGAAAGAAAGAGACAGCCACTAAACTTCAAGAAAGAACTAATGGGGAGATGGAAGAGGAAAGAAAGAAAGAGACAGCCACTTAACTTTAAGAAAGAACTAATGGGGAGAGGGAAGGGAAAGAAAGAGACAGCCACTAAACTTCAAGAAAGAACTAATGGGGAGATGGAAGAGGAAAGAAAGAGACAGCCGCTTAACTTTAAGAAAGAACTAATGGGGAGAGGGAAGAGAAAGAAAGAGACAGTCACTAAACTTCAAAAAAGAACTAATGGGGAGAGGGAAGAGAAAGAAAGAGACAGTCACTAAGAACTAATGGGGAGAGGGAAGAGAAAGAAAGAGACAGTCACTTAACTTTAAGAAAGAACTAATGGGGAGAGGGAAGAGAAAGAAAGAGACAGTCACTAAATTTCAAGAAAGATCTAATGGGGAGAGGGAAGAGAAAGAAAGAGACATTCAGTAAACTTCATGAAACAACTAATGGGGAGAGGGAAGAGAAAGAAAGAGACATTCACTTAACTTTAAGAAAGAACTAATGGGGAGAGGGAAGAGAAAGAAAGAGACAGTCACTAAATTTCAAGAAAGATCTAATGGGGAGAGGGAAGAGAAAGAAAGAGACATTCAGTAAACTTCATGAAACAACTAATAGGGAGAGGGAAGAGAAAGAAAGAGACAGTCACTTAACTTTAAGAAAGAACTAATGGGGAGAGGGAAGAGAAAGAAAGAGACAGTCACTAAATTTCAAGAAAGATCTAATGGGGAGAGGGAAGAGAAAGAAAGAGACATTCAGTAAACTTCATGAAACAACTAATGGGGAGAGGGAAGAGAAAGAAAGAGACAGCCACTAAACTTCAAAAAAGAACTAATGGGGAGAGGGAAGAGAAAGAAAGAGACAGCCACTTAACTTCAAAAAAAAAAAAAAAAGAACTCATGGGGCGAGGGAAGAGAAAGAAAGAGACAGTCACTAAACTTCAAGAAAGATCTAATGATGAGAGGGAAGAGAAAGAAAGGGACAGCCACTAAACTTCAAGAAAGAACTAATGGGGAGATGGAAGGGGAAAGAAAGAGACAGCCACTTAACTTTAAGAAAGAACTAATGGGGAGAGGGAAGGGAAAGAAAGAGACAGTCACTAAACTTCAGGACAGAACTAATGATGGAAGAGAAAGAAAGGGACATTCAGTAAACTTCTTGAAAGAACTAACGAGGAGAGGGAAGAGAGAGAAATAGACAGTCACTAACTTTTAAAAAAGAAAAAAGAACTAATGGAGAAAGGGAAGGCAAAAAATAGAGACAGTCACTAAACTTCTCAAAAGAACTAAAAAGGAAAGAGAAAGAAAGAGACAGTCACTAAACTTCAAGAAAGAACTATTAGGGAGAGGGAAGGAAATGAAAGAGACATCACTAAACAGGAAATAAATAATGGGGAGAAGGAAGATAAAGAAAGAATCTCTACATTTCAAGAAAGAACTAATGGGAGAGGGAAGGGAAATAAAGAGACAGTCACTAAACATCAAGATATAACTAATGGGGCGAAGAAAGAGAAAGAAAGAGACAGTACATAAACTTCAAGAAATAAGTAATGGGAAGGGAAAAAAAGGGACAGTCACTAAACTTCAAAAGAGAACTACTGGGGAGAGAGAAGGAAAGAAAGAGACAGTCACTAAACTTCTCAAAAGAACTAATGGGGAAAGGGAAGAGAAAGAAAGAGACAGTCACTAAACTTCAAGAAAGAACTATTAGGGAGAAGGAAGAAAAAGAAAGAGACATCACTAAACAAGAAATAAATAATGGGGAGAAGGAAGAGAAACAAATAGTCACTACATTTCAAGAAAGAACTAATGGGGAGAGGGAAGGGAAAGAAAGAGACAGTCACTAAACGTCAACACATAACTAATGGGGTGAAGAAAGAGAATGAAAGAGACAGCCACTAAACTTTAAGAAAGAACTAATAGGGAGGGAAGGGAAAGAAAGGGACATCACTAAACAAGAAAGAACTAATAGGGAGAGAGAAAAGAAAGAAAAGGACAGTCACTAACCTTCAAGAAAGAACTACTGGGGAGAGCGAAGGAAAGAAAGAGACAGTCACTAAACTTCTCAAAAGAACTAATGGAGAAAGGGAAGAGAAAGAAAGAGACAGTCACTAAACTTCAAGAAAGGCTTTCTTGAACTATTAGGGAGAAGGAAGAAAAAGAAAGAGACATCACTAAACAAGAAATAAATAATGGGGAGAAGGAAGAGAAACAAAGAGTCACTACATTTCAAGAAAGAACTAATGGGGAGAGGGAAGGGAAAGAAAGAGACAGTCACTAAACGTCAAGACATAACTAATGGGGTGAAGAAAGAGAATGAAAGAGACAGCCACTAAACTTTAAGAAAGAACTAATGGGGAGATGGAAGGGAAAGAAAGAGACAGCCACTAAACTTTAAGAAAGAACTAATGGGGAGAGGGAAGAGAGAGAAAAAGAGAGGCATTAAACCTTGAGGAAGAACTAATGGGGTGAAGAAAGGGAAAGAAAGAGTCAGTCTCTAAACTTCAAGAAAGAACTAATGGGGGCAGGGAAAGGAAAGAAAGAGACAGGCACTAAACCTTAAAAAAGAACTAATGGGCAGAAGAAAGGGAAAGAAAAGGACAGTCACTAACCTTCAAAAAAGAACTAATAGGGAGGGAAGGGAAAGAAAGGGACATCACTAAACAAGAAAGAACTAATAGGGAGAGAGAAAAGAAAGAAAAGGACAGTCACTAACCTTCAAGAAAGAACTAATGGGGAGAGGGAAGGGAAAGAAAGAGACAAGCACAAAACTTGAAGAAAGAACTCATGGAATATCTCATTGCCAAACAGAGAGAAATGTTATTCAAAATAAAACCTGTTTAGTCTTTACTTATTATTTTTTAAGCATTAACTCTTGAAATGCCTGTACTAACTTTGAGCTATCATCATAGATCTCCAGATCAGGATTTCCAAGTTGCCTTGACAAGGAAGGTCAGTAAATAAGCCTCTTGTACTGTCTTCTTACTGGACATAGTAGTACAGCCTGGCTCCCTTCCTGAAACAGTGGAAAATCTTTTGAAGGAAAAGCTAATTAGAAATGTGTATAAGGAATCAGCTCATATGATGATGGAGGCCTTCTATAACTTCCTTCTCCTACTTGAGTACGCAGATATGGAACTCTTTACCTGCCGATCTGAAAACAATCGAAGAACTATCTAACTTTCGAAAATCCCTGAAGACGTATCTCTTCAACAAAGCCTACAAAGAGGACCCATAGCTTAACTTTACATCCACACTAATCCTCACCAATCTGAAACTCTTCTTTAATAACTATTTTCTTAGAACTCTTTCCCACTCTCAATCTCTTTACATCACCAATTGTATCTGACTCACTGGAATGGCAACGCCATAACAGACCTCTGTAAGCCACATTGAGCCTGCAAATAGGTGGGAAAATGTGGGATACAAATGCAATAAATAAATAAATAACATGTTTATTAATGGGGGGGGGGGGGGGGTTCAGAAATTTTATTAAGATTTTCAATAAGAGAACAATACAAACGGAAAGAATAGAAGAAACATAATAGCTATGAAGTGTTCCATATTTTTCAGCAATAGCAAGTTCAAATTTTTGATGTTGCATTACCGAGTTCCACCAGAAATGTACATTTAATAAGCTTTCCGATTTCCAGTTGGCGAATATAATATTTTGGACTCTAGTAATAAGGGCATCGAAGAGTCTGTTGAGAGTAACAGGCAGAGATACACGAGGAGAGTGAGATCTGAAAATCACTATAGAAGAGGAAATATCCATAGTTAGATGAAATATAGATTGAATTATGCTCCAAACCTGTCCAAAATGAGCGAACAAAGTTGCATTCATAAAGCATCAATAAAGTCCCCGTAGAAGAATTGCAATGGCAACATTTATTGTTCTTAGATAAGCCTGTATTATAAAGTTTATTTGGAGTCCAATTAGACCTCTGATATAAGAAATAAAGTGACCGCTGCGATGATGCTGAAGCTAGAGGTTGTTTATTAACGTTTATTAAAATGCTTAGGGGCTTGTTAAAATACAAAGGGACTCATTTTCAAAGCACTTAGACTTACAAAGTTCCATGGAGGGGCATAATCAAACGGGGCGCCCAAGTTTTCCTGAGGGCGTCCTCGCAGGACGTCCCCACGAAGGGGCGGGGAAACCCGTATTATCGAAACAAGATGGGCGGCCATCTTTTGTTTCGATAATACAGTCGGGGACGCCCAAATCTCAACATTTAGGTCGACCTTAGAGATGGTCATCCTTAGAGATAGTCGTCCCCGATTTTCGGCGACAATGGAAACCGAGGACACCCATCTCAGAAACAACCAAATCCAAGCCATTTGGTCGTGGGAGGAGCCAGCATTCATAGTGCTCTGGTCCCCCCAACATGCCAAGACACAAGCCAGGCACCCTAGGGGGCACTGCAGTGTACTTCAGAAAAAGCTCCCAGGTGCATAGCTCCCTTACCTTTGGTGCTGAGCCCCCCAACCCCCCCCCCTCAAAACCCACTCCCCACAACTGTACACCACTACCATAGCCCTTAGGGATGAAGGGGGGGGGTACCTAGATATGGGTACAGTGGGTTTGTGGTGGGTTTTGGAAGGCTCACATTTACCACCACAAGTTTAACAGGTAGGGGGGGATGGGTCTGGGTCCGCCTGCCTGAAGTACACTGCAGTACCCACTAAAACTGCTCCAGGGACCTGCATACTGCTGTGATGGAGCTGGGTATGATATTTGAGGCTGGCATAGAGGCTGGAAAAAATATTATTTTTAGGGTGGGAGGGGGTTAGTGACCACTGAGGGAGTAGGGGGAGGTCATCCCCGATTCCCTCCGGTGGTCATCTGGTCATTTAGGCACATTTTTTGTGGCTTGGTCGTAAAAAAAAAAGGACCAAGTAAAGTCGGCCAAGAGTTCATCAAGTACGCCCTTCTTTTTTCCATTATCGGCCGAGGATGCCCATGTGTTAAGCACACCCCAGTGCCACCTTTGCTATGCTTCCAACATGCCCCCGTGAACTTTGGTCATCCCCACGACGGAAAGCAGTTGAGGGCGCCCAAAATCGACTTTCGATTACGCCGATTTGGGCGACCCTGGGAGAAGGACGTCCATCTCCCGATTTGCGTCGAAAGATGGGCGCCCTTCTCTTTCGAAACTGAGCCCAATAGTGACCTATAGAACTTTGAAAGTCTAAGTGCTTTGAAAATACGTTTCCACGGCAATACAGATCTTACGTATGATCATAAGTTCCCACATGGCTTTGTGCTTACTCAAGTCCCTGAATTAAGCGCTGCTCCGTTCAAGTACTTTTGTAACCTACGGCATCTCAGCTCCCTGGGTCCATCTGAAGAATCTCTACATT